>NC_043988.1:20759238-20846738 GCF_902150065.1 Myripristis murdjan | reverse complement strand
TGAGTGCGTGCGCGCGCAAAATCTTGTTCCAGCCGAGCCCACGTTACTTTGATTGACAGCTGAGATTTGCCATAACCCACCGCGCTACCCGCCCTGCGCGCCTCCGTATGGCATCACTTGCGACGCTCTGATTGGCTAAAATCCCCGTAGCTCAATCAGGTCAACAGGCTCGAAGCCGTTTACAGGAATTCTATTGGCTCGTTGTACAAAATACATCATTATCCCCACGTGGAGCGGCGGCTCTGATTGGTCGGCGGCCGTTTTGTGGGCAGGTTCTCCATTTCGGTTAGCTGGGGAGCGTGAAACCGCGTGAGAAAGTTGCCATTGAGGTAACGCGGAGCTAGACGGTGGACTGTTGCCGCCGTGGTGGGAGTTGTTGATATCAAAACTAACAAAATCTTTCCTCTTTTTGTGAAGCCCTCTTGGACCGTAATCTATCTCAAAACTCGTGTGCACCAGCGGGGAAGCGAATATCATTTTTGTTCGCTGTTCAACCGCCAAGCGACCGCGGCGAGTCAAGTGGGAACTCTTCTCAGCAATTAACTTGTGTGGATTTGTTTCTATTTCTTTGACTATGAACCGACCGCGTTGCGGCTGCTTGCACGTCTGCGCTTGGGTCTGGTGACTTGAGTTTTCCTTGTTTGCTTTTATTTGTTTGTTTGGTCGTCTCTCCCTGTTTGGAATACATCGGATCCAATACAAAATACAAACACGGGAGTGACTGAAGTGGCTCTGGTCTTTCATTCTCACCTGGTTTATCCTCCCCTCCCCCTGCCTCCAGCTAATGACCCGTTTCCTGTGTTTTTCCGGTTGATTTACGGCCGTACGCTCGCTGGAGCGAGGAGAGCGAGCAAGTGAAAGAAACGGAGAGAGAAGAAGCGAGGATTCACATTAATCGGCTGGTCAAATCGGAGGGTGCGCCGGGGCGGTCGGCTGGTTTTGTTTGAAAATAACCGCCGTTGGTCTCACATTAACAACCAAATCACAGCGGATGGATTAGTTTCCGTGATCCAGAGCGTCCACCAACCTCAGGTGCCCAATTTTCATCCCCTGAAACGGGGTTTTAAGCAGGAAAAGGGCAAATCCCCTCGGAGATAACGATGTTTCCCCAGGGGCGACATCCGGTAAGACTCCTCTCCTACCTAGCTAACTGATCACCTGCAACCGGTCAACATGGTGGCTGTCCTCGGCTCTTTGTTTCACTGGCGCTTGTTGTGTTTTTTTTTTTTTTTTTAGTTGTAAAAACCCTCAGCCCAGCTAATGACATGCACATGTCTTGCGCTTTCTTATAATTTGGGTGTACAAGTTCTTTTAGCAGCTGAGTGGGACTGAATGTGTTTGTGTAATAATGGCAAATAATTAAAAGTTACCGGTCTTATTTGTGAGCCTAGAGTCACTAAGGAGCCCCGTAATAAGGCAGTGTGATGTTGACGTTGCTAATTCTGTGTGTGTGTGTGTGTGTGTGTGTGTGTGTGTGTGTGTGTGTGTGTGTGTGTGTGTCAGACGCCCCACCAGGCTCCAGGGCAGCCCTTCAAGTTCACCATCCCAGAGTCACTGGACCGCATCAAGGAGGAGTTCCAGTTTCTCCAGGCACAGTACCACAGGTGGATAATACACACGGCCATGCTATCTTTATAGGCACATTTTCCCATTGTCATTTACCCCTAACCCTAAACCTCATACTAACCATAAGCATTCTCGTATCATAACTTACAAAACCCCAAACAAAAACATTAAGCTGGATTAGGCATATGCACTCTCTCTCTCTCTCTCTCTCTCACACACACACACACACTCACACTCACACACACACACAGAGAGCAGACTCAGACATCAATGTTAGTACTGACACTGCGGTAGGTCTAAGTCGTGGTGATGGGTTAGAGCCAGAGGGTGGCGTGTGGGCTCAGGGTTTCATAAATCACTCCTTATTTTCCTTGTGTGTGCGGTTGTGTGTGTGTGTGTGTGTATAGAGAGCGAGAGAAAGAGAGAGGGAGAGTGCCGGAGTATGTGTGCAATTGTGCTTGTGTATGTGGTTTTACTTATTTTTGGAGTTGCAGGGGGATGTCGGGGCAACAGGTGAAAGCTTCTGACCTTCAGACAACAGACATTTGTTTCTGTCTCAGATACACACACATACATACACACACACAGCCAGCTTAGCCTGTCATTTTAGTCACGATGCTTAGCGCTGTCTGGGGGACATGCACAAGGTGGATTCCTCATGCTCAACAGGGTTAAACCAAACAAACGACTCAGAGCCAACAGAGAGGTAGTTATCATAAGTAGACAGTGGTTGTGCCTGACAGTTATTATGAGTGGACAGGAACAACCGTCTCCTTTTGACTTTCATGTGTTAATTAGCAAGCAGTGTGAAGGGCTCAGACAAGAATGCAGCCCCTTTAGTACCATTTTGTATGCATTTTAATTTTTGAATCTATTTTAGGTAAACAGTTATTCAGAGAACAAATTACTTGATCAACAACCCCTCTTTAATCTGAGTTTGTGTAGATTCTATAGATGGAGTTGGCTCCAAACTGTCTCACATCTACTGTGTGTTTTGGAAAAAATGTAATTTGATATTCATTTATCAGCAGTTATACTCTTGCAAACAGAGAGCAAGACATCTATAATAAGTTCAGTAGTTAATAGGGATTTTCATGCCACTGTTAATTTTGAAAGAGCTAGAGCCACATCATTTTTCAAATTGCAGACGCTTTATTTATGGAAAGAAACTTCAAATATTTAAGCATGGTCCAAAAGTAAATATTTTTTGGTCATAACTGGTGAGTTCTCAATGTTATATCTTTGTTTTTCAGCTTTAAGAATTACAAATCAGTGTTTGCTAAACAACAATCCTGAACCCAAAATGGTTTGTAGGTGTGCTTCTCTTGACAGTTTCTCGAAACCTTGTGTGACAGCAGTGCTGGTATGCACTAATGGTCGTTTGGTTTGAAAGATGAGTCTGAATTAGCTCCATTTGGGCTGAAAAGTGAGAGTTGCTCTAAAACTGAATGCTGTATTTTGTTTGTTTTTCAGTCTTAAGCTGGAGTGTGAGAAGCTGGCCAGTGAAAAGACAGAGATGCAGAGACACTATGTCATGGTGAGATTTAGGTCACACTCAATTTATTTATCCCAGCATCACACCTCGGGGCGACAGGGTGGCCTAATGGGCTCCAAGTCTTGTGTTGGCACCAATTAATTATTTTTGAACTTTAAAGAAAAACACCCAGAATACTTAACCGAATCACAAAAATGCAACATTTAAATTTTTTTTTTTTTTAACTACATACCTAAAGAGAAGCACACATAGTAGATACACACATACACAAAATAGCCACAAAATTAGAGAGGTATCTTCAGCTTGATTAGGAAACATGCACTTCCTTGGCCTCGCCATTTGAACTGAAACAAAATAATGTCAAGAAAGAGCATTATCTGAGTTCAAAATGGATTGAACAGTCAGGGAATTCCTTTTTAATTACACTTTGCTTCACACATCATGGTCGTAAGACACTGAAACTAAGAAATCAGCTGGTCAAATGGATTGACAATGACACTCCCGTACAGATTTGGGAAAAAAGGAAAGAAAAGCAGTGAGTGCATCTTTTGAGAGGGTAGAAAAGCACTCAGATCTAACCATCCAACTCTCTCTGTTCTCCCTCAGTACTATGAGATGTCATATGGCCTCAACATCGAAATGCACAAACAGGTATGGATGGTTATCTGTTCACCTATCATCTGCTTTTCCGTCTGCTTGTTTGACTCTATCCCTCTCTCTCTCTCTCTCTCGCTTTCATGTCAAGGTTTTGATGTATTTGGTGTGGGTGTGCGTGCTTGTTGGTGTGTCCTTGTGTGTGCTCAAATGCATTTGTGCGTTCATTCATTTCTGTGTGTGTGTGTGTGTGTTTTACTGTATGCTTGTGTGTGTGTGCACGTGTGTTTGTGTGTTTATCTGTGATCGATGGGGCTCTGTCTCCATTTCCCCAGTTAGGGCCGGCCGGCTGAGCCCAGAGGCAGGATGAATGGCTCTGTAGATTGATTGGTGCTGTCTAGGGGAGCGGCCTGCTTTATTACATTAGAGGGGCAGGGCTGGGGAGGGCAGAGGAATCGATCACACTGAAGCCCTTTATCGAGGAAATGCAGAGGAAGAGAGACAGGAGAGCTCCCTCTTACAGGCAGGGGGGCACACACACACACACACACACACACACACACACACACACACACGTATACACACTACTGAGGCAAGCTCACAAGTGCAGACACAAACACAGAAAGGCAAGGACCGTTCCACATGATAATTTACATATGCATACATACACATCAAGACAAGGACAGTTACACATAAGTAATGTGTACATAAACACACAGGCGCACACAGAAAGTCAAATGTTCACACATGGGTATGTATACAGACACCGAAAGGCAAACACACTCACATAGCTAAGTATGTACACACACAGATGAGGGGGAAAACACTCTATCTTTGTCTCGCACACACACACACACACACACACACACACACACACACACACACCTCCCCACAGGAGTGGTGCACGGCTCAGAGCGGTTACCAGTAATTACCGCAGCTATCGACCTTTCAGACCAGAGGAAATTGGAGGTGGATTGGCCTGGCTGCTTCACTGACGAGTGGGGAGGCTTCTCTCTTTTTCTCTCACGCTCCATCTCATTAGCTTTTTTTTTCCTTCATGTCCACCCATTCCTATTCCTGTGTTATTTTAAACTTCTCTGCCTTTCTTTCTCTTTTTCTGGTTATAATTAAAGGATCTTTTCGTTCTTGCATTATACTCATCTTCTTCTCTCCCACATCCCTTTCACGCATGCACTGCAACCCTGACCTTATCTAGACATTACCCAGAGGAGCTGTATGAGAACGCAAATGTCTGAATAAGTTGGACCGGACTTTAAACGGGCTTTAGCCTGCCAGCTCCGTAACATGCTCGATTGAACCCATGTTTGAATAGAGTTGGTCCGGAGAATTCACAGTTAGCAAGTGGGTGCGTTGATGACGTTTCTATCATGCGGATGGCGTGAAGTTGTGCTCTTTTCTGCTTGCCCTTATGTTGCTTTTCACTCTGTCGTTGATATTGCAGATCTGTCCGAATATATGTGGTAAAAAGCAGTCATCGTTACAGATGAGTCGGTAGCCTCATCCACCATCTTTGATGTGCTGTAAACACAACACTGCAATTTCCACAGTGTACTTTTTGTGTAATGTCCTGCCTCTTGCGTGCTCTACCCAGGTATCACACCTCGCCTAAACCAAACAGAGCATTTCTAGTATTTCACATGTGTGAATGGGCACCTCCAGACAATGTCCAGACCGGATTATCCAGACATTTCCCAGAGTTAATCTGAGAAATCAACACCAGTTTAGGACCCCATGAAATTTGTTTAAATTTTTCTTAATTCTGTGTTTGATGATTTAAGCACATTTTGTCATCAGAAAGTCTCTAATCATGTGGTGGGTCAAACTTGCAAAAAAAATATTAATAAAACATATTCAACATTTAGCTAATATCAGTGAATTTGTAACACAATATTGAACTATTTTTTAATTAAAGAAAGTGCTTCAGTAGTTATAAAACTGTTGAAGTGATGCTCTTCTTGCTAACATGCTAACACAGTAGGCACTCTCAGAATAGTGTTTTTTTTCTGTTCATTCAGCTTAGGTGCTGTGAAAAACACACTGAGAAACATTTACAAAAATGCTCACAAACCCCCCACTGATTTTTATGAATTGCATTTTACTAATTACATTTTAGCACATTCCACGTTTTTAAAGGTGATTTTGTTTTGATCATCAAATTTCGTGATTGCGGCTGTTTTCTGCATCACGGAACTCATAGAGCCCCTCCCAGTTATTCCTTTTCTCTTTGCTTCGCTTTTGTTTTATGTCCATGCAAAAGCTACTGTTCTCTCATTGTGGACAAGATGCATCTCTGCCTATTGTCTGTCTCAACCACTCACACACAACCACACACACAAACACACATAGTAAAGCTCCAGGGGAGGTCATTAGCTTGGGTCTGCAGTTGTCAGAGCAACAAGCTTCTGTGGGTGGGGGGTATTGGGAATACAGACTAACAACCCACCTCCTGCTGGGGACGGGGGTGGGAGGGCGTAGAATTTGTGTGTGTGTTACAGCAGTAATGCACCAATTATATGTGCAATGGGATGCCTGTCCTCCGTTAGCACAGTGTGGTGTACACTTGCATCTTCTGCATCTTTAATTTCTTCATCTTTAATGTTTGTGTAGTCTGTTTCTTGACTGTTTTATTATGTGGATGGTGCACAGGAGTTCTCCAACGTTTTCAGCTTGGAAGAGAAATTAAAAATGTTGTTAGTGCTGGGACCCATGGTCATTAAACATTGTTACCTCAGTCATGTAGGGACCCACATTTGAACAAAAATCTTGATCAAGGACAATATCAGGTATGTGCCAAAGAATGGGAAAAGTGGTTCCCCTGTGCTTGAATAAATCTAGCCATGGATTAAGAAACCATGTAACAACTTGTAAAGCCAACTTGTGGCTGTGGTCCAATTCAGTGCTCAACTATTCTGGGTCACCCTGTTCCCTTATTTAACTACTGTAATCGCCATCAATTTATCCTTTTTAGCTCACATAGCTTTAGCGCGTGCCAATACTGTTATCCTATTCTTGTAACTTCTAGCTATTTTAGTTTTGTGTAGTCCAAAAGTTTTTGAGTCACGATCCGTAATGATGTCTCACTTAGGGATTGCAGATTCAGGGATTTGTGGCTTTAACCCTGTTTGTTTGATCCTCATTTGCTTCTTTAGCTAGCTTAGTCAGATTAGCCGAGCTGACCCCATCGTAGTTGGTCAGACTATTCTCAGACACCCTAATCAGTGAGCTTCTATGCAAGGCTAATTATAGGCTTACAACTCAGTTCTGAGAATGTTCTATGTAAATAGTAGGGCCGGTGTATTCTGTCTGAAATACCTCCCTCCTCAGGTCTCTAGGCGTGCTGTGGCCCATGTTGGGCATTATCAGGTTGAGGTACAGCATGTGGAGGCCAGCGAATCCTCAGTTGGCCTCAGTTCTGTATTCACAAAGGCTAAAACTGCTTCCTTATTGAGGTCCAGAAACTGTACTGCTTTGTGTGCAAATAGGTTGTAGTTATGTGTACATCACGTGGTACATCGTGATACTATTGAGACACATATGGAGAATATCTACATCTCCATAGTAAGGCAATATAGTACAAATGTTGCACAACCTAATGTAGACAGGCCAAGGTGAGGGAGTTTATCACAGATGCATCAGCCTATCTACTGTGACAGCAAAAGAGAGAGGACAGTGGGTAAAACCTGGCTACCTTTTTGCAAATGAAATTGACCTTCCTGGTAGGGTTGACTCGAATGCTTCAAAGTGGCAATTGTTGCCAGGTTTAATTGATGGCAAAATCAGTATTCGAGTACTTCTTTTTCTTTTTAACAGTGGATACGGTGCATTTTTTTTGACGTGAACAGATCCAGCATGGCTCGGCTGTAGTGTATCCACTATTGCCTCACAAAAGCTGGCTGTACAGTCTATTCTCCGTATAGCAGCACGTCCCTGGACAGCAGATCCACCCTCCGATTCAGAACACCCGGGATGCGTATCGCTCTCAGAAACAGGAGACGTTTGTTGCGCCATAATTTCAGTCAGTGTGCCAGTGTGTATAACTGACAGGAACGCAAACCCCTATGATGGTTGTTATAAGCTACCACTGTATTGTTCGTTCTCACCAGAACATGATGCCCACTGAGATACGGAAGAAAGCACAGCAAGGTGAGAGACACCGCTTAAAGCTGCAGATAATTTATGTGTTACCGCTCGGGACTCCTGCTCTAGAGACCTCTCACTGACCGTCCCTTATATACTCTGGCATACACCGACAACCTCGCATCACCTCTAGCACCCTCTTTGCTTTGTATTCCAAGTAATAATTGCTGCTGAAGCTTTGAATCCAAAAAAAGGTATTTGGAACATCCACCCTCCATGGTCTGTTTCCAGCTGGCTGTTGTGTGGCTTGAAAAAGAAGTACAGCCATTAAGGTTGCTTCACACAGTTACAGTAGTTGTAGAGCAGATGTGCGGTTGTTCATTGCTGGCTCTTCATGTCATCAGGTATACAAGGTCTGTGTGGAGGAATGTGTCTATATGTAGAAATGTACATTGTATGCCTTTTACATTACAAAATCCTTATCAGAAATCACAGTTTACATGTCCGGCACGCTGTAAGTGTAGTCATGAAATTTTAAACAAACAAATAGAATTTCTTACCTTCCAAAGACTTTAAACCTCTGTTGATTCTGTTCCTAATTTACTGTTTTATCTTATCTTATTTTTGGATGAACTCTATGTTTATGAAGAGCTACCTCCAAAATGTCATAACCTTGGACATATATATATATATATATATATATATATATATATATATATATATATATATATATTTTTTTTTTTTTTACACTTCACAGTACTGATTATTTATACCACCATAATCTGCAGAGAAAGCTCAAATAATGCCTTTGGCCTTTTTTTCACATCCTCATTTTCATCCATAGACAGGGTCTCATCCAATCTGTATTGCAAATATTCCTTAAAATTAATGCTTTTAACTGCAGTTTCACCACCTTCCATACCACCCTCCTTCATACCACCTTCCGTCTTGCATATATGATGTCTAATTACCATGTGCAAGGTTTTTCACAGGAAAGGTCTCCAAGTTGATCTTGGGTCACTTTACAACAATATGAATGAAACCGCTGGAAGAAAAAAAAAAACTCAATGAGCATTACGGCCTGAAATGTGAACATGGCCTACATTAAAACATGAAAATTTCCAACCCTTATGTAAACTGTTGCTAAATGGTTTCATATAACAGCAAAAGATATCCCTTTAAAGGTTTTTAGATCTTAGAGAATAGACTTGGATGTGTGCGTGTATCTATTTATATGGTGTGTGTGTGTCTCAGCCATTACTTTCATGGCTCCTCCAATTCCCTCTTCACCCTGGCCGTCTTCGTATCAATTTGATTGGATGATATGTAATATGAGCCGTGTTATCTGATTTGATGCCACTGTGGGGGTATCTGGTTTCAGCCAATTGTAGCCACCTCCGGGGGCTGGGGGGCAGGCGGATGTGTTGGCATGGATACCAGAAAGGGGGAGCAAACGAAGTTAGTTGCTGATGAGATTATGGCGAAGTGCTGATGGGAAAAGGGACAAGAGAAGAGAGGTAAGGGGGAGACAAAAAGAATTAGAGCAGGCAAGAGGGAAACCTGATCTCTCACTGATCATTAGAGCTGAGAATCTCATACTGTGTGTGTGTATGTGTGTGTGTATATATGGCACATACTGAATGTGTGTGTCGAGGCAAGTGGATAGGTGTCATTAGTGTTAAAAAATGGAATGGGTTACTGTGTCTGTCTGTTGGCTTGCTGTGGAACCGTCAGTGTGTGAATGTGCACATGTGCCACCTGATTGATGTTGGTGAACAGCTGTCTTTACTAAATTACTGTAATTATGCTATTAACAATTAAGTCTCTGTCTTTTTCTCCCTCAGACTGAGATTGCAAAGAGACTAAACACCATCTGTGCACAAGTCATCCCGTTCCTCTCTCAGGAGGTAAGTGTACAAATGTTCTGTTTGAACTACTGATTGTGTGTGCTGCATTGTTCATTTATATCACTCTAGTCATCTCTGCTTGCATGTGTTTCAGCATCAACAGCAGGTGGTCCAAGCTGTGGAACGGGCCAAGCAGGTGACTATGGCAGAGCTTAATGCTGTCATCGGGGTACGTGGACTACCAGGTCTTCCACCTACAGTGTGTATTCCTCTACTTCCTCTTTACGTCTGCTGTCTTGTATCTGCATGACTGTGTGTTTTCTTCCATAATTCCCTCAAAAAACAATTCCCCTTCATTGGGTCCACACATACAAAAGCAGGGATTTGGACTTGAGACCTTTTTGATCTGAAATCAATAATGGTATAAAAGCAATCTGACATTTTTGTTGTCAGCAGTAGATGCCACATAGAAATGGTATTTATCATCTGAAAACTGGGAACCTGAAGTAAAATTTTATGTGTGTGTGTGTGTATACACACACGCACACATATATACACATGCACACACATATCTATATATCTATATATCTATATCTATATCTATCTAACTATATATCTATATCTATATCTAGATATATATCTATATCTATATCTAGATATATATCTATATCTAGATATAGATATATCTAGATATAGATATAGAGATATATCTATTGATATATATCGATAGATATATAGATATATAGATATACACACACTACTCACAAAAAGTTAGGGGTATTTGGCTTTTGGGTGAAATTTATGGAAAATGTAAAATGTTCACGCTACAGTGATATTATATCATGAAAGTAGGGCATTTAAGTAGAAGCATACACCAACAACAACAGTGGTGGGTATACCACAACAAAAAATGTCAGTGTCAATAACTTGTCATGTGCCCTTGAGCATCAATTACAGCTTGACAACGACGTCTCATGCTGTTCACAAGTCGACTTATTGTCTGCTGAAGGCTGAATTATGCTTCAGCGTTAGAAGAGCGTACGGGGGTTGTGCGTAGCACGCATTTCCTACGCAGCGCGTGTGTCCAACATACCTCTGCAACACACATTGAGCAATTCTCCTCCCACTAACGTAGACCCTGTGACGTATGGTCGCTGCTCTTCTGTACGTCTTTGTAATGGCGAGTGGACGAGTCGTATAGGTGCGGGTATTTGCGCACCTCCTCGGCCAGGCGTTCTTCCGCGAGATCCAGCATTCTCCAAAGTTTTCAAACACAACCGACGAGTCGAGACACAACAGTTGTTTTAAAAACGGCGCTGTCAGCCGGCACAACAACAGGATGTGATACCGGTTGCAACGAAATGCTGGAAATGATGTACTTCGGCGGACCAATCACAGCTCTTGTGGGGCTGCGTAGGGTCCGCGTAGTTACAATCTTTGGGAGGTGCGCGGCAAGGCTCTGCGGCGGTCGCGCAACCTCCGTAAGCTTCGCACAACCTCCGTACGCTCTTCCTACACGGAAGCATAATTCAGCCTTGAGGCATGGCATCCCACTCTTCTTGAAGGGCGGCCCTCAGGACATTGAGGTTCTGGGGTACAGAGCTCCGAGCCTCTACACGGCGACTCAGCTGATCCCATAGGTTTTCTATGGGATTCATGTCTGGAGAAAGTGCAGGCCACTCCATTTGAGGTACCCCAGTCTCCAGCAGCCGTTCCCTAATGATACGACCTCGATGAGCTGGAGCATCAAACACCTGATGTGAATTTTGCCGTTAAACTCCTTGTTAGAGAACAGCAACTTGTGCAAAAAGTACTGAAACATTGAACAGTTGGACATGTGCATTCAAAAGTTTACAGAAGGTCACATTCAGTTCACCTGTAAAGGTTATAATGCATTTTAGGTTCATCCTGAAATTTCACCCGAAAGCCGAATATCCCTAACTTTTTGTGAGTAGTGTATATGTATAGTGTATACCGGTTAGGACATCATGATCCAAGGATATGATGGCCATTCCCATGAAGTCTCATAAGTTGCAGCAATTCTTGAATTGATACCATTTGTTATACAGATAAGGTGCAAAATTTGACCATTTACCATGACAAGGTCAAAAATCCCTCCAAAACACCACATTAGGACACCAAGACCAAAAAAGTGAAGTTTAACAGCTGAAATATACCAGGCATGGATGTGGTGCAACATGGCTGCTGCAGCAGAACACGTTCAGTATAATCCACTGAGGCTGCTAAATAGACCACAGAGGCCACACTTTGGATCTCTATTATTATTATTATTATTATTTCCCTATACACGTGGCTATGTGGCCCACCAACAGGGAAAAACATGGCTGGCACACAGCCAACAGCAACACAGACTCAGTTAGTGTAGCAGGCTAAAAAACAACTCTGCTTTGCCCTGCCTTTGTGACAGGCCATGTCCGTGCCTGGTGTATTTTAGGCGTCAGCCTGCACATAAACCCTCGCAGAACATGTGTGCAGATAGAGCGGTGCTTGGCATGTATGGCTGTGTGTCTCTGTGTGTGTCGCTGTAATGGTTTCTTATTGTGACTGACGCAGTGCTAAATTAATCCTAAAATGTCATTCATTTAGCTTACTGCTGAGATGTTTCAAGTTTTCAAAACAGAGCACTTATGGTCGTATGCATTATGGATTTAATAATGATCAGAATTGTTTATTTGTGAGTATAACAGGAGATACACACATAAAACAGGATACAGATTCATAACCATCCAACTCCTGCAGTCGTCACAACTTTAAATTCTTACCTTAGAGACCAACAGCCATTGCATTCTGTTTGGCTTTACTCATGCAAAAGTTTAACTTGTCACCCATGTTTTCCTCATCTCTCAGCTGTTAAAGTCATACTGTTGTGTTTTGTTTGCACCTAAAAACTGTCTAACAAGGAAACATTACCCAACCCACTTACTTTAGTTCCTTTGTGTCTTTCAGACGGAGAGGCGGCTGTGTCCGTCTGAGTGATTTTCATATTGGCCATCATGTTGCAAATATTTGCTCCAAAATCATTATTATTATTATTATTATTGTTGTTGTTGTTAATATTATTATTATTAGTTGTAGTGGAAGTAGTAGTAATGTTTATTTATAGTACCTTTAAAAACGTAGTTTACAAAGAGCTCTGACAGACACAACAAAGCAGAATCATCAGAAAGCAAAACAGCAGAAACCCAAACAAGAGCAATATAAAATTAAGGTATAGTTAAAACAGGAAAACAAAAGCAAATATTTATATGTACATGTAAGAAATAAATAAATAAATAAATAAAATAAAATACTTAAAGTACTTAAAGCAATAACAAATGAATAATACAAGATCAGATATAAAGATAATTAAAAGAAGACATCACATAAAGGCAAGTCTATAAAAAATTAGTTTTAAGAAATGATTTAAAAGAAGTCACTGATTCTGTGAGTCCTATCTCCTCAGACAGATCGTTCCAAAGCCGAGGGGCCCTGATGGCAAAGGCATGGTCACTTTAAGATTTAAGCCTCAACTTTGGAACAGCCAGAAGGGCCCCACCTGAGGATCTAAGGCTGAGAACTGCCTCATAGGGGGTCAACATCATTTTCTATTCTAATCTTAAATTCAATTCTGAATCGAACAGGGAGCCCGTGGAGAGAAGCCAGGATAGGGGTAATGGGATGCTGTCTGTTAAAACCAGTAAGAAGCCCTAGCTGCTGCATTCTGAACTAGTTGGAGGTGTGAGTGTGACTTAAGGTCAGAGAGGAGGAAGTTACAGTAGGCAAGTCTAGAGAAGATTAATGCATAGATTACTTTTTCCAGGTCAGAGTGTCAGAGCGTTGGTTTAATGTTGGAGATTGTTCTGATCCAAAGGAAGCATGACAGGCCAACTTTTTTAATCTGTGGTACAAAATTTAACTCTGAATCAAATAATTCTCCCAAATTTCTGGCAGCCAGCTTTACCTTAGCAGACAAAGGGCCATAGCCACTCTCAATGAAACAATATGATTTCTGATTTTGAGTTATTGAGTTGAAGATAATTTTGTGCCAGCCAACAGTTAGTATCATTGTGACAAACTCAGATAGCAGTGAGACTTTTTGGGTCATCAGCTCTCAGGGCAAGGTATATCTGTGTCTGAGTAAAAATGAAAAGAGACATGTGACGTTGGATGATATGGCCAAGTGGAAGCAGGTAGATAAGATAAAATTGGGCCTAAAATTGAACCTTGCGGAACACCACAGGTAATGGGAGCTGTAGTAGATGAGTAATTACCGATGGTGACCTCACATGTTCTTTCTAGAAGTAAGAGAAAAACCAACTCAGTGAAGTTTCCTTGATGCCAGCCCTTTCATTTAAAATTAAACATTGGGTCTGAACAAGGCCTTATTATGGTGATTTTTATAAATCATATACCTGCACAAATATTAATCATTAAAAATTTTACATTTCATTTTACATATTAGGCCTTTAGCTGACATCATTATCCAGAGTGTCTTAAACAGAGTTCAGCAATAAGCTTAAGTTCTTAAGTCCCCAGAATTACAAGCAACTAATAGTAAGGAGGTTAAGGTTCAGAGCCATAGTGTCCTGATGGTATATCTGTAATAAGAAGTAAGTGAATAGAGATGAAGGAATGTAATTCAGTGGGGAAAAGATGATGTGTGCCACCTTTGGAAAAGATAGTAGCCTGCTGCAGAAGAAAGGGAGTGACTGCTGTTCTGACTGGAGGGCCTGGCATGGCAGGGGTGAAAAGAAATACAAAGGGAAGCTTTTGCTCGTGGATTGGTGGGAATATTTAGCTGAGCAGGGAGAGAGGGGTTGCTAGGAATGACTTGTAAGGTGGGATTGGATGTTTTTAAGAATACTAAACTTTACTGGAACCATAAGGGCTTGACTAGCATGGGGGCTAAAAAGAGGTTAGACATCAGAAAACCTACTTTAGTGCAGTCCATGTCTCATGAAACATGGCTAATAGGCTAACATGGCAACATTTTTGTTGCTAACATGGACATTCCTGAATTCACCACCGTGAGAGCTGAAAGGGACGCTAAAACTACATGATGAAAGCAAAGGTGGGGGACTGCACTGTTTAAAAACATCAGAGGGTTTAACCCAGGGCATGTGACAGTTAAGGAGATGATAGCATTATCCATTGCCAGAGGAAGCCAAGGCAATGGGAAAGGAGCTGTTGTCAGAGCTTTGTCTGCATTATTGTATTAAAACACCTCTATGTCTGCCTGTCCAGACTACGACACAACCCTGGAATTTTCAAACTAACGTGCTCTCAGTTGTGCATCCAGGAGTCTCCGTTTTAGGGGTTTGAATATGCCGGAGTAGTGTAGACGGTAGGTGCAAACAGAGCAAGAGTTATGCATTTTCAAACAAAGACGCACCAGTGTTTACGTAGCTTTTGCTGGGCAAAGAGTGGGGTGTGAGCTGGGATGGTCGTGTAATGTGAAGTGAGGTGGGCTTGTTAGTTGTCGTGGACTGATGGAGCCTGTGTGTGTGTGTGATGGGGGGGGAGAGGTGAATTTGGCAGTTGCTGTTTGAGTCTTAATTGCAGGATTCCAGTGTTTGTAAAAGGGGGGGTTGTGGCATTGCCCTACACTCCCCTTCTCTTCTCTGCTCCTGTCTCCCACGCCAGCCTGTCATTCACCCCGTTTGTGAGTTAAATGAGTGTAATGAAGCGTTTTGCCCCTACCTCCACACACACACACACACACACACACACCAGCTCACACTAAAACCCCATGATAAACCAGGCTCCCTTTGCCTCCACAAACACTTCCCCTCCATTTACTCCCACCAGGGGTAATGTGGGTGAGGGTGTGGGTGTGTGTCTGTGTCCTAATGTGTAGTAGAACAAGTATTTCTGTTATCCCCAGAAAACAGCAGGCAGGGAGGTGTATGGTTATGTGTGAGTTTGTGTGTGTGTGTGTGTGTGTGTGTGTGTGTGTGTGTATGCCTTCTTTATCAAGACTGTATATGCATGTTAGTGTGATCAAGTGTGACGTGTGTGTTTATGTTTGATTGTTTGGCAAGCAAACCAACCGGGAAAATTGTGTGTGTGTGTGTGCGTGCGTGCGTGCGTGCGTGTGTGTGTGCGCGCAAGCAGGCCTGGGGGCTGGGGCTAAATCGCTATTGCATCGTTTTGCTGTCATTCATCAGGGCAGGAGGCAGAGAACGGAGGACGGGGAGAGAGAGAAGAAAAAAGAAGGCGGGGAGGTTGGGGCAGTGGGAAGGTGGGGGAGTGGGTTAGTCAATTAGGTGAGATAAAAGTCGGTTTGACCTTCAGCACTCCTCCCACCCCTGCCGAGTCGCCTCCTGTGCCCCCCTTGTCTTCGGCTCCCCCTCCTTCCTCCTCCCCTCCCCGCGGCGAATCAGTGAGCTTGGATTCCCGCGGCTACTGTCTGAGGAGGCAATAATGATGTTTTGGAACACAAAGGCATTTCACGCTCAGACGAGCGCCTGATTTGGTGTGAAAGAGAGAGCAAGGCTGCCAGCCAAACTCTCCCTCTCTCTCTCTGACCCTCCTCTCCTTCTCTCTACCACTCTTCCCTCAGCCCCCTCGCTCTCTCACTAGACCCAACAGTGCAGGCAGCAGCTGGGGCTCTCCTCCCACTCCTCCGTCATTCCTCCTTTCCTCCCCCTCTCCCACCACATCCTCAGGCTCTGGGCTGTGATCCCAGCTGTCAGTATTGTTCAGTGTTTGACCCCAGAGGGAGGGAACTGTGTGTGTATGTGTGTGTGTGTGTGCGCGCGCGCGCGCCAGTGTGTGTGCCAGTGTGTAGGGGGAGGATGTGTTCACTGGCTTGTTCACTGCAGCAGCTTGTTGAGGTGGTGTAAAACCCAGACACAGAAGAAATTGGCCCATCTGTTGAAGACTTCAGTACGACTAGATATCTGTTTATTGATTAGGCTATGGAGGGCTGTATTGATTTAGACTATTGATGGCTCAGTCTCATTGACTGACACTTTAGTTTTCATGCAGGTGAGAGCAGTGAGCTAATCAGCCTCTTGGGCTTGTTTGGAGTTTCCCACAGTTTGGAAGTTTAACCTGTGTGAGTATAAAACTAAGAGGGTTATATTTGAGCATATTTTGGCACATTAAGCAAAGCTCAGTATCTTTTCTTGGCTCAGGCATGGAAATATCTTACTCAAGTTACTAAGTAGCATTGCTGTTACTTCAATCAACACCTGTAAAGGGTGTAATAGTCATTGTCTATATTTGTATTATACCCTTTTCTAATTATTGCTAACTTGGAGAATCAAATCTACACTGTATTTAACCTCTCCCAAAATCATTTAGCACATCATAGGTGCAAAGAATCATGGTCGCCTGAAATTTGGCCTACCCTCCACCCATTGACTGATCGATAGGGAAAAATCAGCATGTCTTCATGTTATAGCTTGCCGAGTGGCTGATTTAGTTAATCTAGAGTGCACAGTGGCCTACCTGGTAGCCTAAATGATTTATAAACATAGAAAGCAAGTAGTAGCGTATTGAATCATTTTTAACCTGATTATCTTAAACTAGTCAATATATACTCCTGGCTTGTGGTGATGCTCTTATGGCTCACTCTTATTAGTTTAAAGTTTCCCATTTCCAGTCCTCTTGGAATCCTTTTGAGTCTTGGTTAGAGGGTCAGCAGTCACACAGTAATCTCAGTTATGGTCTTTTCTTATTCATTGTTGTTCTCGTACTCAGATTAACTGCCGTACTTAAATGTCACTGCCATTGTCACTGTCTGAGGTTGAGAAATGTTTAGCAGTCCACATGGAGGTTAAGCCCAGTATGAAATTCCTTCACTTGCTAAGCAGCTAACAGGCTAAGAGCTCTGGAAAAAACAGAAAATGCATCCCATAAAGCATTTCACCTTTCCCATGTGTATTTCTGTGAATCACAATGCAATTCATCAGTCACATGTCTTGAAAATGATTACATCATCTAAATTGCACTCCGGCCTTAAAAGCAAGGCATGCAAAAGTACATCAGGTCTGCATATATCCCTCCTACCCCCTGAAAATGACACACGCTTTTTCGATTATCCAACCAATGAGAATTTGGATTGAACAAGTTTAGGCGCAAAGGCTCATTTTATCATCTCAAATTATGTGAAACGTGAGTGATCCCCGTTTGAAAATTGTGTTGTTGCCGTGGAAAACAATACAATACATGACATACAAAAAGGATATAAAAAAGGGAGCAAAGTAAATTAAATACATTAGGAATACTAAAAATAACATAACCAACAATTACAAAATGAAAATATATCCAGTATGAAAATACAAGAATCAGTAAGTGAATCAAAGTAAGTCAATATTTAAATCAAACTGTGATGTGAAGTGCATAGCAAATGGAAAAATGGAAGATGAAAACATGTGTATTAGTACCATTTATAGTATATATATATAGAGTGAAGAGCCTCGCTATCTCACTCATGTCAAAATTGCATGTATTTATATTAACAGGCCTACATGTATGTATACATGCAAAAACTTTTCTTACCTCTCTCTCTCTCTCGCCCTCCCTCTTTCTTTTTCTTTTTCAGCAGCAGCATCTATCTCATACCCATGGTGGTGGTGCCCCTGTGCCTCTCACTCCCCACCCTGCGGGTCTCCACCCCTCTCAGTTGGGGGGATCAGCTGGTCTGTTGGCTCTGTCAGGTGCTCTTGGTGCTGTGCCCCCACATTTGGCAGGCAAAGATGGCGTGGATAAGAAGCCACACCCAGCAGGACCAGAGCCCCACCCTGCAGGACCTGAACACCTGAGGGGTGAGCAAAGGGACGCTTTAGCACACAAATACTAATTAAGATACACAAGGAATCATCAGCTATGGAAGACTGGGTTCCTGCAAATTTGGGGGAGTCTTATATGTTCGATAAATTGATTGAGTTCTTGCCCTAAACGGCTCATTTGAAGCTGTGACAAAAAGCTTCTGAATGACATCAATACAGTTCAATCTTGTGCCAACATCCAAGTGATTAAACTTATCAGTCTGTTCATCAGCCTGTGTTATTGTATATTTGTGACTTTTTATGATACTGTTTATTGAAATGTACAGTGCTTCAGAATTTTAACGCGTTCTCTTGCTGTTTTTTTTCCCCTGCTCTGCTCAACTTTCAACCATCTACCCTCAACCTTGTGAATGCATTTCCAATGGCAAAAGAGCGAGAGCCCGGAACAGTAAGTACTTCTGGTTTCTAAGACTGCAGTTATCTCTTTAAAATGAGATGAGATGAAAGTGATGTAGAAAGGCTATCATAGTCCAGTCAGTCATCTCACATTTAGTAGTATTTTATTGATCCTATGATGGGAGAAAATATTTATTACTGTGTCCTACACATAATCCAAAAACATGACAAGGCCTATAACTAGTTCTACAACATGCAATAGCTATGGAGTCACTACACAGTTTTCATAAACTATTTGAAACCACTTGCAAGTGGGATAGATAATGATAATAATAAAACTTGATTTATCTATCACCTTTTATACAGTGGGTATAGTTTTAGTAGTAAAGTTTTGGTATGGTCATTTCAGATTCATATTCAGTAGGTATTTTATTTAAACTGCACCTGTTGCTTAGGCAAGTGCCATTCTTCAGTTTAACAGTGTTGCCATTTTTAACCTGTTCTTACTGATGCAGTGGCCCATTTTCCCCTCGGGGACCAATAAAATTTTTTCTTGCTATGTTATTAATGTATACAAGTACCATAACAAGGTACCTAAGCTGTGTAATGTTATGCTTTTTTTGTTTGTTTTTACCTTTGTTTCACTACCAAATGGCCTTGATTCCCATGGTTTAGGTTTTTTTTGTTGTTTTTTTCCTGTGAATCTGTGTTTTTTGTGTGTATGAGTTGGTCTACGGGAGAGGTTTAGCCTGCCTGTTGTTTTTGTTCTGCCCTAGATCTGCTCTGAACTGTTAGGCTTCCTTTCTCCTCCAAATGAGCCTTTTAGCATGGTCACACACGCATGCGCGCACCCACACACACACTCACGCACGCACACACACACACACACACACACACACACACACACACACTCCAGCACAGCCTGCATTGTTGTGCCTATTTAACACCTCAGTGAGCAGATTACCCCTTCCTCCCCCGTCCCACCGCCCCTGATCCCGCGCTTAAAGACTCTCATTGTGTTTAATATCACCGCCACTGAGAGGGGAGGGCTTGGGAAAGGGTGGGTGGGGGTGGGGGGCAGTCATATGACACTGAGCTTGTGTATGTGTGTTTGTGTGTGTGTGTGAGTGAGGGACCGTGCTAAAAGCGAATAGAGGAGGGATGGAGGGGGGAAATTGCTTACGTTTTGCGGGTCAGTGCCCCTGTGCTCAGCTCACTAAAACCTTTCAATAAGGGGGAGACGGTGGGAGGGAGGAAGGTGGAGGGGAGGCCATGAAGGAAGGGGGCCTTTGGCAGAATGCAGATTTTCACCCTCTCCCCCTTCCCTTCCTCCTCACTCCTCTCTTGTCACCCTTTCTTCTCCTCCACACTCTCACACCCTCCCTCCATCCTCTGTCCTCTAATCTCATCCCCTCCCTTTCCCCTTTTTTCTCACCCCCCCTTAGCTATTCCTCCTTCATTTACCCTTTCCCCTCTCAAATCCCAAGAGTTTTCTCTCTCTCTCTCTGTTTCTGTCTCTCTCTCACTCTCTCTCTCTCTGTTTCTGTCTCTCTCTCTCTCTCGCTCACTGCGGTTGTGTATGTGTGTGTTGGATGCACATTTCATTGACAGGCTGAGACTATAATGGACTCAACATGAAGCTTTAATCCATTAACAATAGGATCCGTTGGTCAGGAGGCCAGAGGGGGCTGGTGTGTGTGTGTGTGTGTGTGTGTGTGTGTGTGTGTGTGTGTGTGTGTGTGTGTGTGTGTGTGTGTGTGTGTGTGTGTGTGTGTGTGTGTGTGTGTGTGTGTGGAGTCGTGGGACACGAGGGGTGTGCTGTGCAAGTAATACACACAAAGTCTGTTACACACTTGCTCATACACACCAGCTTTCACAGTCAATTACACACTGCGCACTCACACACTCGCGCACACACACACACACTCACGCACACACACACACAGGGGGAGAGAGAGGGAGAGCGAGGGAGAGCCAATACAGCTTGTCAGAGCCAGGAGAGGGAGCACTGATAGATTTTGAGAGCCACTCAATGTAATCATCAACTTCAGAGGTGTGTGACTGTGGCTGTGGTCAAGTGAGGAAAGAGGTTGCTGTCTAAGTGTTTGTGCTACTTATATTCATGCTGCTGTGCACTATTAACCTGTTTGGTAGTAAGAGTCTGTTTATTTAACCTGCTCTACACGTCACAGAATAGCTCTTGAAATAAGTGCTAGATGGATAAGATAATTTGGGACACTGATGCACAGTGCACACATGGCAAAGACCCAGCTTGAACTGTACCAAAGACTGCTTTTTCCTCTTATCTTTTTTTCTCATAGTCCTTCTCTTTCTCCTTTTTTACTGTTTATTCTCCTCTTCCCTGCTCTCCTCCTCCTCACCTGCAGAGTAACTCATTGTTACCAGATGGTCTTAGGAATTCAGACAAGCGGCGCAATGGACCAGAATTTCCTACTGACACCAAGAAACGCAAAGTGGACGACAAGGACTCAAGCCACTATGTAAGAGACGGTGCCACTGCTTGTATGTGAGAGAGAAAGCATCATCACATAGGAAGTTGATGCTAATGAGAGGTGTTTTATGATCTGAATGTGGTCATGTTAGATGTGTGCGATATTGACAAAAGTAATATTGATATTTTGGGGGATTTTGCCAGTAACAATAATTGATGATATTTTGCATCCCTCAAAGATGTGTTTAAAAATGTGTTTGTAAAAGTCTTGTGTTGTACTAGCTCACTCTTTTTGATAGTATATTATATGCTTTTAATGATATTTTCAAATCCGTGGCTTGATAATATGTAGTGAATGTGTGCTGACTCTCAAGACATGTTTTGATTGGTTTTTGCAAAATTAGTGCCATATTCAAGTTTGTCATTTCACACATCGTTACAACAACAATCAAGATATTTTTGTAGACAATATATATATCACACACCCATAGGCCATCTGCAGTATTACATTGTGCATGTGTATCTTCAGGTGTGTGTTTAGATGTACCATTGTAGGACATATTTGAGACAGGTGCCTCTTAAAGACAACCAGTTTCATTAAATTGAAATTCAAAATGCTTAATTGTCTATTAACTCGCTTCCCTTTTCTAGGATAGTGATGGGGAGAAAAGTGACGATAACTTAGTGGTGGATGTCTCGAATGAGGTAAGTGTGGGTAATAGTTTGCATTTGTTATTTGTAAACATATTTGTCTTTTGTTCAGTCAAGTTTAAGTGTCAGCTTTGCATGTCCCAGTGGGCATTTGCTTTTGCAGTAAGTGTTAAAGTAATTCCGTTAAAAAAACAAACAAACAGAAAAACCCATAAGATTGACATAATCAAGGATGCAGACTTTTTAGGGGCTAAAAGCAATCATCATCATCACCAGTATCACAACCACCATCATCATTTTTTATCTATCTGTCTGTCTGTCTGTCTGTCTATTTACCTTTCTATCTATTGTCAGTTGTGGGAATTGTCAGTTGAAACTGAATAGAGTTAGTGGACTATTTAAACCATTGAGGTGTCCCTCTTTTGAAGCCCTTTTGTTATGAATTAAATTCCTTGACTGGAATAAAATGTCCTCACAACATGAATTCTAGGTACTAACGTCTCTAAATTTAATCTCAGAAAATTACTCCTTGAGACAGTATAGTAGTACAACCCTGGCTTGTCAGGAAAGGATTTGTGGTCAGCATCATACCTATCCTTAGGGCCTACTCACATTAGGCCCAGTTGCTCCGTATTGTGCTGAAGCAAAAATGCCCTTCCTCCCCAGTCCCCTGCTGGCCTGCACTCACATTACCCAAAGCCCAACCGCGCTCAAGTGCGATTGCCTCCGGTACACACGTCACCACGTTGAAATACGACACACGCATGGCCCGACGTCATTATAAATCGACTTTTGCTTATACGCGGTTGCAGCAGCACAGCGGACAACGATACAGACAACATGGTTGATTATTGGTTGCGTGAGGCAGCAATTTGCAGTTAATCGCGCTGCACACATAAAACGATTTTGCGGAGGCAGGAGGAAACGGGGAGGGACGGTCACGTGATTTACGTCATATCCACGTTCTCGCGCTGCGTGCGTGACTATGCATGTGCTCGTGCATGAACGCCCGTACCATGCTGAAGCACACCCCCTCCAACCGTGCCAGAGCGGAGGAAGTGTACTGTGCTTCAGCATGGAACAGAGCACTCGTACTAGTCAAATAAACTGGATTTTGGGGTCAAACGTGCTTGGGCATGGCACGAATAGGGTAATGTGAGTAGCCTCTTAGAGTAGAGCAGAGCAGTACAGAGGACTTACGTGCATACATATGTTCAGCAGAGCCCAACATGGGCAACTGTTGATTTTACATTGTCTTGGCTGAGCCTTATCACTGGTCCCTTGTCTTACTATGTTTGGTTGAGCATGTGACATGCTGACAAAAGTTCCAGTGTTTTGTCAAGCTGCAATCACCAGGAACAGTATTCCATATGTCTGGAGGTTTTGCTTGTAACCTTACTTAAGTCTTACTTGATGAATTAGCTCACAGGTATGACTTTTTTAGCCTGATCGTTGATGAAACCCCCTGAATGACACAGAAAGCAGTGCAAGGATATTTGTACTTTACACTGTCTATGATTAACATGGTTTTGTGATCATGTTTGTTCACATAAAGACAACCTGGATACAGAGGGATTTCCCAGCGATCTCCATGTCTTAATTCAGGCAGATGGATGGACCAAACCTCTGCATCAGTGTTGAAACATATGAAAGACATGCCATTCAGCGAAAACATAATTTGTGGTTGTAGTGAGCATGTGCTGGAGATAATGATAGAGAGTAGTGGAATGCTTATCCGGCTGTCTCCTCATCCTCTCGTGAACACCATTTACTTTCCACCACAGTCTGAGGTATCTCATTGGTTGGGCTTGTGGAAATGCCGCCAAGTTGTGGAGAATTAAATCAGTGGGAGGGCTGGGGTCTAGTGGTTTATCCCATTGCACAAGAAGCCCTTTGCTTTACTGAGTCTAAGAGGGTTGTTTAGCAGTAACAGTCTGGGCCAGGTGAAACATTATCCCCACTAAAAATAGATTAAAAAGCTCTTGTATTCAAGTTATCAAAACTTGAACTTCATCGCCTCAGTGTGCTGGTAATTAAAATCACAAGATTTATCACACATTTAAAAACACCAAAATCAGAATACATCATGGATCATGGACAGATTCACAAACAGGTGCTCTTGTGGCCAGTTATTGCATGAGCACATGCTTTTGTAATTTCTAATGCCTTTTAGTTTTTCTTCTGTGTGATTATTACAAACAAAAAAACTTGCTTTGGCAGCAGCCATCTACTCACTTTATTTATGTAGCTTGCTGTGTTGTTTACTTGTATTGGTGAAAAGTCAAAAAGTTGTCATCTGATTTCTGACAAGTTTTTTGTCTTTAGTGCAGTAGTGTTGTGGTGATTTATGAAAATTAGTGATATTCCAAATTATTGCTTAAAGACTCTGTGAAAGTGACTTAGTTTAATGATTATATATAGTTCCTGTTGAAACAGGATGTTTGGGTGGGACATAGTGCAGGGGACTTTAAGTTAGGGGAAGGATTTTCTTACAGATGTAATAAAATTACAAGTATTACAGTATTTTTAAATGAACTATTTGCATAATTAAATAGGCATATGACTGCTGTTTTGGTCCAAAAAATTCACCAAGAGCAGAATCTTCTGTTGCCTACAAGAATTTTGCTCTGAGGCAGATATTAACCATTGAACATCTGATTGTCCCACAGGACCCAGCCTCTCCTCGTGGTACGCCACTCCCCTCCCCAAGAGAAAATGGCCTGGATAAAGCACGTCTCCTCAAGAAAGACCCCTGTAGCCCAGCCTCCACTGCATCCTCAGCTAGCTCCTCCTCCCTTAAGTCCAAAGAGATGGCAATGGTATGGATGGGCACTTAGATGGAAAAACAGTTGAATGTATACATACTCCCATGTCATTCATCTATGATTTTTTTCATTTTTTGTGAAGTAGGGATTAGGGATGGGCGATATGTTATCGTTTGCGATATATCGTCAAAAAAATTCCCCACGGTAAGAATATGTCATCTCGCGATAATAACGATAAACTCCTGTTGATGACGTAATTACGTGCGCAACGCACTCGCCGCTGGCAGCCGGCAGCTCACACGTGTAGCACAATAACAAGCATGGCGGAAGGCGGGGCTGATAGCGAAGAGCTTGTTGCTAAACGAGGCTCCAGCTCGATTATCTGGAACTGAGGCCTGTATCACGAAGCAGGATTAAGGGGTTAGCGAGATAATTTCAGGCTCAACTCCGGATTTTCTGTATCACAAAGCTGGTTCACCTCTGATCGGGATAGAAAACCTGTCCTAATCCTATCCTGAACGCTAGCCTGCTCCGGGGCAGGCTAACTTTCAGTACAGGATTGAATCCTACATAAAGCACCGCCCCCTGGCCAATCAGCTGTTTGCCAAACCATGGCCTGACCAATCATTGACGATCCCATTGAACAACGAGTCCAAATAAGGAGAGCATTACGGCATTAAAGGATTTTCCTTGACCGGCCATATCCGTAACATTTTGCCGACAACCCTCTGTATGAGAGAGAGGCTGTAATATTAATGTGAAGCAGCTTCAGCCTGGCTAACAGCTGCCTGCTGTACAGAGCTGACACTCTGTGGGAGAGGAAAACAGAAATGAGAAATCGTTTCTGTTTTTTTGTTTTTTCAAAAATTTGATAATTAAAAGTATTTTTAGAGGCATTTCACAATATTTTAGGGACATTTAAAATGGCTCAATTAATTAGCTCTAAATATTTTTGGGGGGCAAATTATTCTTGGGTGAGAGAATAGGCCTGATTGACAGCTCGCTGATGCAAATATGAAAAAGGATCATTTGTACCCTTCATTCAAGAGGGCGAGTAGGCATTTATAGTTGCCTTTTGTTCCTGTTCAAACGCAGCTCAATATCTGATTTTATTCAGGCTGTCAACCTGATGCACTGACTGACGTGATTAATTTTTGGCGTCCGCTTCATTTTATTATAGCCTGTATAATAAATGGCAATAAATAAATGTAGCCTATAATAAAATGGCAAACTTACAAAATGCAATGATATTCTTGTGTTTTTGTGTTTTTACTTGCTCCCACGTTCTTTTAACCCTTGAGGGATTACACCTGGAGGAATTAAATATCTCTCATACACGCAGCACATCTGTGCAGTGCAGTGAGTTCATAGGTTTCAGCGTCAGATGTGGACTTAAGCCACTGATGTGTAATTTGCGCATTTAGTCGGCAACTCGTTGCCAAGCATTCTGCCTTCTCTTCGCGGCAGCCGCGGCATTCGATTTAGTGTGTAGATGTTGTTTTTCCTCCTCATACTTTTCCAGTAGGCTATAATATGCCTCACCTCCGCCGTGACATACGCTGTGCTTTTTTCCTTGTCGCTCATGTTTGTGATTGGTCGGCTGCCTCAGACTCCGCCCCTTATACGTGCGCGTTCACGTCTACTGATGAGACAAACCTGGATCGAATGAGCGAGTTGATAACCAGCGTCGTGATACCGCTTATCCCTGATCACCATGATCTCGATTAGTGTATCCGGACAGGTCTGGCTAATCCAGCGAAAACTAAGCTTGCTTCGTGATACAGGCCTCTGGTTTGGCTACAGTAAGTCTGACGTGGAGCAAACATCTGTCATATGCAAAGTTTGCAAAAAAGCGGTGATTACAAAGGATGCAGTACAGGTGTACTACTTAAACTTAATTGGTATAGTTTAGTAGCGTATTTGACTACAGTAAGTATTATTTTTGAGCAGTATTTGTGGGGTTCTCAAGACTGAATGCGGTGATAGATTTGTAGTCAAAAAGATGGAGTTGAATTGTTTTATATTTTTTATCGTCACTTTTATCGTTATCGCAATAAATGCCAGAAATTATCGTGATAAAATTTTTAGTCCATATCGCCCCTCACTAGTAGGGATTAATGTCAGTATGAGTTAAATTTTGCTGCATTCAGCAGCCACTCATGTTCATAGATTATAACTGTCATAGTGGTTATTTTTACCCCCTTTTTATTATTAGGTGTACATATATTTATGCCATCTCTCTTTCCATGGCAGCGAGACAAGGCAGGTACACCTGGGCTGAAATCAAGCACACCCACCCCTAGAGGTGACTCCACCCCCGGGCCGAGCTCCACCCCTGGACTCCGGCCAAGCCTATCAAAACCCCCCTCAATGGAAATGCCACATCCACCTAGTAAGTCCAGTACAATTAAGCGTAACTGTAAAACTGTAATTTGTAAATCAATGATATCATAGAATGCATTATATTTAGGACTGTGGTGTATTTAATCTTGAAATAGGTTATTTTTTTGCCAGAATATTTATTTGTGTTGTCTGAACAGCCTCCAACCTGTTGAGGAAAAGTTAACATGGCAGTTTAGGCTAGAAGAGCTTTGGATAAATTGTGAAGGCTTTTTGGCTTGTTTCCAGAAGAACTCGTGTTGCAAGTCTGAGTCATTAACAATTAGTGTCACACCTATATTTTTGTGAAACTGTAGCTTCTCAAAGAGGGTGTGATAACAAAGATAAGTCAAAATGCCAAAATTGAGATACTACATAATTTTGGCATTAGACCTCAGATTTCGTACCAAATTTGTGAATTAAATCTTTTTCATTATTAAATCAACTTTGAATCACAGCCATTATATTTATAGTCCAAAACTAGGGATATCGATAGTGTCACATGACCAGAGAGGCTTTATAAAGAGAGATTTAAGTGGAAAACAGGTCTGAGATTTAAGCTCAAAGATTTTTAAAGAACAAAGGCCCAGACTTTACAACCTGTAAACGACCCTTTATTGCTTTATTAGTTGTGCCTAGCTGCTTAACTCCCTGTGTTGTACCTCCTTCCCTCCTCTCCTCAGCTGCAGGTCTGCGGACCCCCTTGGCTGTCCCAGGACCATATCCGGGTGCGTTTGGTATGTTGCCCCATGCAGCAGGGATGAATGGAGAGCTGGCTGGTGCAGCCGGAGCTGCGGCCTATGCTGCTGGACTTCACAACATGTCTCCTCAGATGAGTGCTGCTGCTGCCGCCGCTGTGGCTGCATATGGCCGCTCACCCATGGTGAGTGTAATGGGCATCTAAAGCTAGTGGATTTCGATGTGTTTAATCAGGAACATTTGACATCTGAGTGTATGTCCATCTGTCTGAGTCCCACCCAAAATAAAATAAAACACCTGCAAAACATCAAAGAATTGCTTTGCAGTTGACTTTCTGTTAGACCTATTTATTTATTTATTAATTTATTTATTTGTGTTGAACATGTGACCAGAACTGCACAGCTGCTTTTTAATTTTGCTGTATGAGAATATTTGCACAGTGTGTATGGTGGTTTCCATTACTGTCAATGATCTCATTAGTCTATTAGCTGTATTTGCAAAGTGTTCGTTACACTGTTTGAATAGGTTAAGTAGACTCTCAGCAGTGTGTATGTGTGTCTGGGCAACACTTGATAGCAACTTCAGTTGTGCACTCGCTGTTTCTGTGTGTGTGTGTGTGTGTGTGTGTGTGTGTGTGTGTGTGGTGGGGGGCAAGTACTGACAGTTTTCCTTGTGTATGTTTGCCTACTCTTCTACTTTTCATTCAGAGGGTGTGTGTGCTTTAGTGTGTCTATTTGCTCTGTGCTCATGACTGTTTGTATTCCATTCCACAGGTTACTATTGATCTGTTGCATTTGCCCATGCCCATGGGTGTGTGTTTGCATTGTGCTCATAAATTTGTCTGTGTTCTCTCCTCAAGGTTGGTTTTGACCCCCATCCTCACATGCGAGTCCCTGGAATGCCACCTAGCCTAACAGGCATCCCTGGAGGCAAACCGTAAGTGTGCTCAGGTGCTCGCTGTGTTTGTGTATTTGACGGCTCATAAAAAATTGCCCCCATGATGACATTCTAGCAAAAACTCCTCTCAGGAAGAAAAAACATGGCATTGTTTGGTTACCTTCATTCTTTTGTCATTTTTGTTCTTTCTTCTCTTTTATCGATATTTATACCTCTATTTCTCATCTTCTTTCTTGTATCGCTTCCTCTCCTACTTATTCTTCCCCTTTTGTGTATCTGGTCTCCCTTGTTTTCATCCCCTCCTTCTTTTCTTTTATTTCACCTACATTTCCTTTTTCTTCTCTTCATCTCCACATTTTTTCTCTTTCTCTCTCTTTCCTCTTTCCTCATGTCTTATCTTCTCATCACCCTCCTTCTTGGCATTGACCTCTCCTCTTCCTCTGTATCGTCAGAGCTTACTCCTTTCACGTGGCAGCAGACGGCCAGATGCAGCCGGTACCCTTCCCACCAGATGCTCTGGTGGGGCCGGGGATCCCTCGCCACGCTCGTCAGATCAACACACTGAACCATGGTGAAGTGGTATGTGCCGTCACCATCAGTAACCCCACCCGGCACGTGTACACAGGGGGGAAGGGTTGCGTCAAGGTCTGGGACATCAGTCACCCAGGCAACAAGAGCCCGGTGTCACAGCTCGACTGTTTGGTGAGTAGGGAGCACAGTATTTGTATAACTACTCGCATGTTAATGGTGTGAAGTAAGTAAATATTAAGTTAATTCATTGCCTCATTAGAATCGGGACAACTATATTCGCTCCTGCCGTCTCCTTCCGGATGGTCGGACACTGATCGTGGGAGGTGAGGCCAGCACACTGTCCATCTGGGACTTGGCCACACCCACTCCAAGGATCAAGGCAGAGCTGACATCATCAGCACCAGCATGCTATGCTCTGGCCATTAGCCCAGACTCCAAGGTCTGCTTCTCTTGCTGCAGCGATGGAAACATCGCAGTCTGGGACTTACACAATCAGACACTGGTTAGGTAAGAGAAAACCTGCTGTGTGGTATTGTTTGATTTTTACAGATTCAACATTGGATGTGTGGTAATTTTCATGGCCATTCCTGCAAGCAGATAAGTACAACTAAATATGTGGGTCAAGTAAGTCTAAACAGGCTTTTGCCCACTGTGTGGCTTGTCTAATGAACTTTTAATCCACACAGTTTAACAAAATTATTCTCACTTCAGCAGATTTAACCTTGCTGACTATAGTTGTACCTCCAGTGGTCCTGCAGTGAAAGGTAGAATATAGAGCAATGCTAGTGCAAGAGTGGCTGCAGCTGAGCAAAGTGATTTGACTCAGAAATTTACCTGTGGCTATTTTTTCTTGACAAACAGGAGAAACAAAGCAGTTGCATCAACTTTTCCGCAGGACATAGTTACAGAATGAGGTGTACACAATTAGACAGTGGTGAGGTAGGAATAGGGCAGAAAACTAGACACAGTGGCTGCTAAATTGAGACAAATAGCTGTAACATTTGCTGTCTAAACAGCCAAAGAGATATTTAGGATGGGGCCTCTAAATAATGGTTAATTTGCTGCTAAAGTGGTTGGTAAAAGGGAGAGACTTTATAGCCACAGCCAGCTGTGCTCCTGGGTTTGATTACTTGAATAATTACGTCAAACTGGAAAAGTGTAGCAAATTTTGTCTACTGTTTGTTTTAATCCTCATAATTGCATTTACAGGGAACACACAGTAAATGCTAAGTGCAAGAGAAATCTAATGGCCAACATGTATTCGTTTTAACTGCCTTTTCTTTCTTTAACACAAAATGTATGTATGTTTGTATCTATCATACAGGCAGTTCCAGGGCCACACAGATGGAGCCAGCTGTATAGACATCTCCAATGATGGCACCAAGCTGTGGACTGGAGGCCTGGACAACACTGTGCGCTCCTGGGATCTGAGAGAGGGCCGGCAGCTCCAGCAGCATGACTTCACGTCACAGGTTTACACGCATATCAACACATTAAAAAAACACTTCACACAACACTCTGATGTAACTAAAATCAGTGTTTCCATTTAATTGTATGACTTTCCAGTTTTCTCATTCTAACCATAAAATGCTGACAGTCAGTTCAATAGTGTCTAACCAGTAGTTAAAGCTGTTTCGTGTTTTGCGTAATTTAATGTGAATGGCATCCTGGGCATCAAAAGCCGCAGTTCATTGCAGCTTCTGAAAAACTTCACAGAAGAATATGCCTAAAACTTTTGAAGTTGTATTGAATATAAAATCACAGTATGACATAAGTTTAATTTTAGGGGGGTTTGGGGTGAAGAGGGTTGGCATGCCTTGTTGTGAACAGAAAATGATCAGTTGCATCCCTTATCTTAGCTGAAATATTCAGAAGAAATTGAGAAGACAATATTCTCCTGTTTAAAAATTTGAATTCTGAGGATTTCTTCTCTCTGCTGTCCAGATCTTCTCTCTCGGCTACTGTCCTACTGGAGAATGGCTTGCTGTAGGAATGGAGAGCAGCAATGTTGAGGTTCTACATGTCACCAAACCTGACAAGTACCAGCTTCACCTCCATGAGAGCTGTGTCCTCTCCCTGCAGTTTGCCTACTGTGGTAAGGCACTGACTCTTCACTGCTCCGTCCCATGCTTTCTATTATAACTCAAAATCAATATTATTTGCCTTGTAGTAAACTTTAAAAATGTCTCATGTTCAATGTTAGTCCCCTTAAATATGCTTTTAAGGTCTTAGTTATTCCCAGTCACTTTTTTTTTAAATCCAGTCTTATCATAAAACAGTTTTCATTAATAAGAATAATGGCCATTCATCATTTGGTGTGTGTTTGTGTTTCTCACCAGGTAAATGGTTTGTGAGCACAGGGAAAGACAACCTACTGAATGCATGGAGAACGCCCTATGGAGCCAGCATATTCCAGGTTGGGACCACAGTACAGTTCTTTCATTAGATACAAATATAGTATTATAGTGGACAGAGAGGACAGTTACAGTATAATGATAGTAACGTTCAATACACCTATGCTGGATGCCTTATAATTTTCATGATGTGGTCATCGAAATAGCATAATTTTTTGTGCAAATAATTCGCAACACCCAGAAAGTTGGAAAGGTTCAACACCAGTGCCACTGGAATATGCAGTGAAAGGATTCTTTTAGCACGGTAACACACAGCTCTCTGTACCAAGTCAGTACTCACTTCCGTGACAACACGTCAAACATTTTATGGCAACCGTTTCACCAGCCACATGACCCTTCAATAATGTTGAGAGCAAAGAGGATGTCAGTCATATTAGTATGTGTTCTGGGAATGTTTGTTTATTTAAGCATCACTGATGTGTGTTTGTCCCACTCTTGGGTGTAAACAGGTTAACTCAACGTTTCAGGTCTGCACTCTGAGCCTTGCAGCAGCCCAGGGTATTAGGTTGCCTTTGGCTCCATTTGGCATAGGTATAAACTGGTCACGTACTATTTTGCCACCCTCAGAAGGTGTGATGATACAAGACATGCTATATACATTAGGCAGGCAAGCATGACCTCAGTGTAACCTTAAGCTGTGTAGTAAGATAAATTCCATTAAACCACCATTTTTTGGACTGGACTCTGACTTACATTCGTAGTGTAGTTGAAATGAGACCTCTGTGGTGGAACGCTGGAAAAAATGCTACATTTCAGTTGTGTTGAAAGATTGTGCTTACGTAATAGTTGGCTGGGTTTTTTTTTTTTTTTTCCATTTGGTGTAAGTGGCATCGGCCTCTGTTTTGTCTTATCTCTTTGTTGCACTCCTACTCCCCCTTCTCTTGCTCACCCTGTTTTCCAACACTTTGTCTTTCTTCTTTCTCTCGTTCTCCCTCTGCAGTCAAAAGAATCTTCCTCAGTGCTGAGCTGTGACATCTCCGTGGATGACAAGTACATCGTCACTGGTTCAGGCGACAAGAAGGCCACAGTTTACGAGGTCATCTACTGATAAAGAGAGAAAGAAAGGAGAGAAAGAGAAAGAAATTCCCTCATGGGCCCAGAAATTGAAAGAGAAGAATAACCTTGACAGTACATTTCTTTTCCTATTATATCTACTAAGGAAACACAGAAAAGAGAGGTACATTTTCCATGCACATATCCAATCCATAGCAATTGGAAACTAATGGGAGCAACTGGATATTAATGGAAGCAGAGAAACTGTGACATTGGGGTGTTCATTTCTCTGTACGGCTTTCTACAAAGGACTGCACTGGGATCAGTTACTGGGACCAGACACTGACTGAACCAAAGGGGCTCTCCATTGTTTTAACTGGGACCAGCTCTTCAGGAGAACGTTGTATTGAACATTAGATAGTAAGCGCACACATTTGTGTGTGACATGACGGGGCAGAGACCCTAGAACAAAAGAACATGTTGGATGAAAGCATAAATGAATGGCAGACACAACAAAAGACAAATCTAATGAGAGACTAATCGAGAGAGAGGGGAGAGTCCACAGCAGTTGGGTTCATGGATTAGGACTGTAGAGATCATTAATGCAAAAGATGTTGTTAGCTTTTTATTTAGTTCCAGACAGAGAATGTTCAGAGCCTTTTGACCTCTCAACTCTGACCCTGACTTTGACCTTGTGACCTCAGCCTGCTGTTTTTGATAGCCTACACTATGTCTTGAGTAGTGCAAAGTGCATTCACTGTCCTAACAGTACTATTCACACTAACTGTACACTGTAGTGTTAGTAACCTACCTGCTGCTTAATAGGCGCAAACAGTACATAAAAATATGAAGTTGCTACATGACAGTTTCAATATGCTAGGTTCAAACCATACAGAAGGCCAAACACTGATTTATGTGATTTCTGTTCATTTGATTTGATCCTCATTCATGAGGGACAGCGCTGTGGATAATATTTTCCCATTTTCTACCCATCCACCAAAAATCATTTCCAGTATATTGAAAAAAATTGCTTACCGAACCAAATAAGCTTACAGATCAGGAGATCACACACAAGCCAAGGCCCCATTCTGGTTGCCCTTTGTGTTCCTTTATCCCTTTGATAGCCTTTTCTGACCTCCATTCCTTTATTTTCCAGGTTTTAAGATCAATCATGAGAAAAGTAAATGGGGAAGGACACAGATGAAATGAATAAAAGCTAGATTTCCATTTATCCCCCTTGCCATCCTATACTTCCTTCACTTCTTTGTAATGTACCTCTTCAGCACCTTCATTTCCTTCCTGCCTTGTCTTCTTTCCCCACATAATTTAGTGTCATGGGTTTTGATGTCCTATAATGTGGTATGGCTGAATTTGAGGGTTTGATCTCCAGGACAAGATGCGGAGGCAAAGCTAGATTTGGAAGAATAAGGAGAGAAGCAACAGAAAGGTTGAATTTACACAGAATCAGGCAATCAGGCTATTTGCCGTAGTGTCGTCCAGCAGTGCAGGCGTGTCATTACATTGCCCGTCTGTCTGCTGTCTGCCAGCTCAGTCTGATCGCCGGCTTATTTGATTGACCACCGCTGTGTGTTATTGGATTGCGTTCTGGCAAAAGTTGAATCTGGTTCAGCTTCTTGCAGGAGTTGGACACCCTGCGGCACACACTGCTGGAGCCTAAATGCACTACCCTGATTCAAAGTGAATGGGTGGAGCTGCCTTTCTCTCAGATTGCCTGATTCTGTGTGAATTCAGCCTAAAACTAGAAGTCCTCATATTGATCCCATCCTTTCACTGTCCCCTGTTATCCTTTAACCTCTGTATTCCTGCATGTGCAGCAGTCTGGCTCCATCTTAACTCTACTACATATCAGTCAGTGGACCACAAAACATTTGATTCTTGTGCATTTTGGGACTGATATTGATATTGGCCTCAGAGCATTTGATGATTTTATTGACACTTTGAAGTGGCCCAGTAATCTTTACTTGATTGTGCTGTGAAAAGGTCTTGAACCACTACCTGTAATTGTTTTTCTCAGCAGCATAAACACTCCCAGGGCTGAGTTTAAATTCAGAAAATTTTAGATGAATTTGAATTTTACACACTAATATCACATTTAAATTAAATTTGTGAAACTAGAATCACTCAAGTGAAATTCAAAGCACTTCATTTGTTTGCGTGTTTCCCCTCAGTCTGCTCAGTGTGTGAGGCTTCCATGTTGTAATCAGTCATTTGAATGGTTTTGAATATAATTCCTTATTTCCTTGATTCATATTCAACTTCTGCTGTTTTGAATTTGCCCCCAACCCTGCCTTTTCTCATTCATCAAAACACATGATGTCTTACTGGCCTGATGACTGTCGTACTTCACAAGCAGTGAACCAATTCTACCCTTCAAAAGAAGGTTCATCCAAACAATCAATTCAGTATTGCTTTATCTCAAAATCCTATTTTTTTAGGTGAAAAACCTACAACCTTTTACCAACATATTCTCAGAACAAGTGGCAATATCTTAGTGCATCAGTGTAGCTTAGGATGTTGTCACTTTTATCAGCTAATACTCTTGAAACAAATTAATTTGATTTAAAAGTAAACCTGCCATGCTACATTTTTAATGGAAAAAAAAAAACATTTAGGACTAAATGCAAGCCTGATTATTTGTGAGGATGGACTTACTTTTAGAGGGTGCAAATGGTATTTCAGCTTGAGGATGTAGTCAGTCTGTGTCAGCCATTTTAAACTAAACTAGTTTCATGACCTTTTTTTCTTTCGCCTGTCTGTTGAAGAATTGTACAAAATGTATATATTTGTTTTTGTTTTGTTTTTCTTAACTTACATGCTTTAGAAATAATGAACTGTTTTTTGTACGTCTTTTACATGGAAAAGAAACATCTAACCAGGAGAAACACTAAATGGTCTTAATGCTAGCTAATATAAAATGATTGAAATGTGTAGACAATAAATGTTTTTTTTTTTGTAACTCAAGTGGTCTTTGACTTCCTGGGGTAGAACAAGAAAACATATTAGGGCATTTCTGATGACAGGATTCATGACTCCAGCACGAATAGTTGCAGCATTGGCAGTTGTGCTGGTTGTGAATAGAAGGTGATCAGTACAAAACCCAGACTGGATGTCATTTAGCAGTGCCTAAAACCCTTCTCTTGTACTGCTGTGCTCTTGTACAAAATGCGGTACTGATCTCACAGCTCTAAGTCTAACCCTGCAGCCAGCAGAAGAAGGTTGAATGGCCGCACTGGTCATGGCTGAGAGAGAGCATGTTCAAACGATCTGCCCTGAATAAAGGCTTAGAAAGCTGAGAGTTTTTTGTATATTCCCTATCTGCCAAACTTGATGGACTGGAGACCCTAAATTGCCCATGGTTATGACTGTTCAGTGTAAGCAAGTTGACTGACAGGTTGCAATATTATTTGTGTGCCGTGCAAAAGGCTATAATCAATAGTGGTCATAAAAAGCTATGACACTTTGAGCTGCTGGCATTGTCTTTCATAATAAATGTGTACTTTTTGATGAATTACCATCACTACTAAGTGCGAATTACCAATATAAGAGAACTGACAGGAAAAAAGCTTTTCTCAGCTAGCAAGGTTGCCAACGTTTCCCTGCTTGTTCAGCTCTATAGGAAATGAATGCACTTGCAGTGACTTGGTTATTGTGCTGATTGCAGTGTGAGTGGCTGTCTATTTGTGTTTGTCCTGTGATGGGCAGGCGACCTGTCCAGGGTGTTTCCCACACAGGAACAGGCTCTTGGTGTCCCTGAATGAGAATAAGAAAGTAAAGACAATGAATGAAAAATCAGGGTGAGCCTCCCAACTAAACAGGGATCTTTTAGATCACCAAAATGGACTTTACTGCTGTGCAACATTTTGTTTGTATTTTTTGCCCATTTGGTATTTATATGATGGTATAGATACAGCAGAACAGAGCAGCTGTTCAAATCAACTGTGTGTTAAATAACAAAGTCCAATCTCCTGCTTAATACTAACACCCACAACAAACAGACTCTCTTTCTCTCCTGATATGAACTGTAAATCTGATTAATTACTGTGAATATAATTCTTTCTCTATCCCTGACACACATACACACACACAGTGCTGTACAGTATTAGGTGATTATGTGGCAATTACAGCAGTCATGGTGACAAAATGAAAGCTGATCCTTGGAGAGAAATGGAAAATGTCACTCAGTTTTCTGTCTATCCAGAGATTTCTGAGCTCTGAATCACAGCGTTCTCTTTTGATCATCGCCGCTGCTGCCTCTCTCTGATACACAGGCGGATTATTCCCCCTAAATCTCCCAAATCCCTAATCCTATTTATCTCAACGCCACACAAAAAAGGTGCTCTCTTCCCACTGCTCATCTTATGTGTACAGTATGGGTGTGTGCAGACTTGTGCTGCTACACTTGTGAGGACTGGTTCTGGACGTAAGAATGTGACCTTTCGGGCCGTCCTCACTTTGAAAAGGCTCTATTTTAGGATTTAAGGGAAGGTTTCAAGGGTGGAGGCAGAATTTGGGTTGAGATAAGGGTTGAGGCTGGACATAGTTGGAGAGGAAGTGTAATCGGTGCAGATGTACAGCAATACAAATGTTTCTTTTGTAAGTCAAGTATTATCCAGTGTTTTCTCATTATTCTTGTTCTTATTCATTTGCAGCAAAGGGATTTCTCCCAAGGCAGCCTGAGTCCCAGATCACCACTAACTTTTTATATTTCAGGAAAATTCAACCCCAAAACAAAACTGACATAAGTTATTTGCGCGATTTGTGAGAACTGCATTCTAGTTTTGCCAGCGTGAATCAGATTAGAGGGAGAGACAAGATCCTGGCGCAGTTCAAAATGACGCTGAAATGTAGATTAACTGCGCGCAAAGTGACAGGCTGACTTTACGAGTGCAATACACGGGCCACGCCTAATAGCTCTCACTTCAACAATGTAAAGGTAATTGAGATGTAAAAGAAAATGATACGAGCCATACAGTGTCTCATAAGAGTTATTTTTTAGTTTCTGATTCTTTTTCCTGGGAAAGATTTGTTCTTTTTAATAAAAATGATTGTACTGCGCTAAATCAAAAAGTCCGATCATTCCAGAACCGCTAGAGTAAAATTTGACGGCAGCAAACTTTCCAAGTATCTAAAACATAAACTGTATATATCAAGATTTATATGATATATCAACTTTTAGTGTCACTATCAGAGCTCAAGAGCCTCTTTCTACACTAAAAATTTGCACTTGATATTCAACAGTGACACAGAGAAATGCACTATGGAAGAGGAAGAGATACCATTTTCTCCAGTAACAGTAGTCTCAATAGACCATAACACAGTTTGCAACGGCTTTTTTTTTCTTCTCCATAATTTGCATAACAGGCTATAGCACACCACAGCATTGTTCCCTCTCCACTTGCGCTTTCTTGTCTGGAAATTTTTTGCTATGCTGTTGCTATCTCTGCCTCCACCCACACATATACAGCACTGGGGGTTACTGAAAGTCATTCTGGGAAATGTAGGAAATCAACAGCTGAAGGAGACTTAGAGGCAGGTGGGTTCAGGCAAAGTTGCTACGCCAATTATCACATTTCGTTAAAAAATAAATCCCGGGACAAGCATGACACTGTACGTGACAGATGAGTGTGAGACAATGTGAGGGTGAAGTCCTACTTTAAATTGAGAAAATCTCCCATTGGTTTATGATGAAATATAGATGACATGTGCTATTTATCTAAAATGTTAGTGCTAATAGTGTTTTGGAACTCCAGCCCTGTTTTTTTTTCATAGATTGAATAAGAATTCAAATTAGGTTTTATCACCAAAACCATTTGCATATAGCTGAAATTTGCATCAGTGAGCTTTTGTGCATGACGTACAGTAAATGCAGCAGAACATACACATACAGACACACGAGTGGTGAAAAAAAAGAGCAGTTCTATAAGGCACACACATTAGATGCGATGTACCTGGCTGCAATAGACACAGATTAAATTGAATTTACACAAATACAAGCAGGGGATAACCAGAGCACAGCTGCTGCCAGCATGAATAAAATCAATCCTTTAAAACTGGTAGATCCTGTTATACTGTGTCTTCTACCCCCCTTATCTGTCCTTATTCCTTTTCTCCTCCTTCCTCTGTTCCTCCTCTGTCTCACTTGTGTTCTGCTTGTTTTTTTCCTCCTCCTTTCCTCCCTCCCTCTCTTCTGCCTTTCTCCAAAGCCTTTGTCTACTAAGATGATTTTTTCCTCTCCTCTCCTCTTGCTTTTTCTCACTTTCCCCCCTTCCAGGGCCCACGCTCTCTCCTTCCCTCGTCTTTCTCCTTGTTCTCCTGTATTCCCCAGTTATCTGTTTATGCTAAACCGATTTTCCTCTCCTCTCTTCTCCTCCTCTCCTCTCCTCTCCTCTCCTTTCCTCTCCTCTCCTCTCCTCTCCTCTCCTTCATGTGGCCCTATTTCCCCCCATGTGCCTCCCTCCTGCCTCCCCTGAGCTTATTTCCTTTTCTCCTCTTTTCCTCTGCCTTTTTCACCCCTCCTCCCCAGGTAGCCCACTGTGCTGCACACCTCCCTACCTCTTTATGTGTGTGTGTGTGTGTGTGTGTGTGTGTGTGTGTGTGTGTGTGTGTGTGTGTGTGTGTGTGTGTGTGTGTGTGTGTGTGTGTGTGTGTGTGTGTGTTTGTGCCTGTGCGTGTGCGTTTATGTGTGTGTGTGTCTCGGCGTGTTGGTGTGCTAATGAGCTTAGAGCTGTCTCCCTCCCAAGGTGAGGTGCCATGCTGAGGTGATCAGCGCTGCTGGAGCTGCAGGTATCAACCACAAACACCTGCCTGGTGGAACACACACACACACACACACACACACACACACACGCACAAACACATAGTAATTTCATCTCTTGCTCCCTCCCTCTCATATGCACATCCACACACAAGAAATCATTTCCTCTTTCCCTCTCTCTCTCCCACACCTACATATAATTGCTGAACAAATCTTTACCTTTCTCACATACACACCAAGAGTATACAAACACACACACACATGCACACACACACAAACAAAATTATTTTCTCTATCACATACAACCCGCCCCCAACACACACACACACACACACACACACACAGTTGACTGCTGCATAGAGCCGATAGCACAACTAGGTCCTGTCAACATGCAGGATAATCAGCTGCTGGGGATTGTGGGTAAGCTGTAATAATCCCTCACATGGAATATGGAAAGCATCAGAGAGTTATTCAATAGGACAGAGATAAAGGTGTGTGTGTGTGTGTGAGCGTGTGTGAGTGAGAGAGAGGGAGAGAGAGAGAGAGAGAGAGAGAGAGAGAGTGAGGCTTTTCCATCTTTAATATGCATCTTCACCTGAAGCTGACTGCCAGTTGGAGTTATTACTGGAAAACACACTCATAGAAACACGCACACGCAAACGCACACACATGCACACAGACACATCAGTCTATGCCAACCGCTTAAAACCCCTCCAACCTCTGCCAGAAAAGCTGCAGCTGCTGAGACGCTCCCTGCCAGAGTGACTAACTCTTAATTAAGAACTACATCCTGAACAAGCCTCATTTAGTCAGACACACACTGGAGGATTCTGCCTTCCATTTACCTGTCAAGACGCTGACTGGCTGAGACCGTTTCTCCAGAACAAGAGCCTCCAGCGCACATCTTCATCCACGCAGCGTCTCCGAGTAATAGAGTGATAAATCAGGCCATCGTTACGGAGAATCAGTCTGCGTTTCTCTCTGCATGTGTATCAGTTTGCATGTTTGCCTGCTGGCCTGTATCTCTGTGCCTGCCCCTTGCTCTCTTCTTTGTAATGACGATGAGTGTGAAGCGGAAGTGATGACAGGGGGCATTCCTGTCTGAACCTGACAAGGCATTGTGGGAAGACAGGAGCAGGCAGGGACTGTGCTCTTCCATTGTTAATAAATCAAATAATCCCATGCTAATTGTCCTTTTTCAGAGGGATGAGAGAAAAGGCATTGGGGAAAATAGAGAGAAATGGTCCCAGCTCTCTTCTGTTCATAGCTGCCAGTCCCACAGTAAAAAATAATCCATGCTGTTTTTTTCCATGTGATACTGTTCTGCAGAACCACTTGAATGAATAACCAGGTGAGAATAACCAGGTGAAACAGTGTAGCGTAATTTAGTTATTGTATAAAAAGACCAATATACCCTACTGTAGTGTACAACAGATTTCCCGGTTATGATTAAACAGCCACATTGGTCCTATTTTGACTCCTCCTCAGCAGATGTGATTGCATCTGTCCATCACAAACATCAGTTGTATAAGTGTGTACAAATTATGCTTTGGCAGCTTAGAAGTCAAGTCTAAAAAAAAAAAAAAAAAAAAAAGTCAAACTGCTTCGTCAAACTTGAAAGTTGCTTTGCAGAGGTAATTCCACCTTTTGAATACCTGGCCGCTGTGTACTTTTACAATAACAAAAAAAGCCAAGATTATTGTAAATCCATTAAATTTGTATGCTTTTAAAATGAACTATTTTTATAGGCACACTCAGACTCTGTCCACAGTTCTCTCTCTCCAGCTTTGTTGTGAATGGTTGTGATTGACAGCTCGTAAGCCAGAGCCCAGATATAGTGGAGGCCATGGCCAGCGGTGGGCATTTGTCAGCGAAACCACAAACAGCTAACTCAGTGGTGGTAAGTGCATTTGTGTAGCAGAGTGGTTCTACAAGCAAGTCAGTGCATTAATTAGGTGGTTTCAGAAAGTAACCAGGCTCTGTAAAGGCATTGTGAAAATGATACAGCAATGTGCTGATATTAAAAAGAAAAAGCACTTTTGAATACTTATGTATTTTTAAAAGCAATTACTCCAGTACTTTAACTCAAGTAAAAAATTTGACTGGGCAACTTTGACTTCTAGTGGCGTAACATTTGACAGGTGGATCTATACTTTGACTCAAGTGATGGGGTTGTCCGCCACTGGCCGTGGCTGAACGCTGCACCACAAAAAAGGTGCAGCCCAGCATACACCTAAACCAAGTGGGTATCTCCAGTGAGGCCACCTGGCACATAGTAATAACCACAAACTGAGCAAAAAACTGACCAAAAAACGCAGAACACATTTGGTATCAATTTATGGAGTTGAAGTTATTACAACAATGTAAGTAAAGCTAAAAATAAAGCAGTAATTCATAAAATGCAAATTTCATGGAGCAGTTTTTCACATTTTTGAACATGAATAGGAGTGAATTGGGTTAAGTTAGACTGGACAGATACACACACAACTGTTGAAAAGTAGTCATCTGGTGTGGTCCCTTGAAGAATGAAACATAAAATCATATTACTTAAGTGATATTTTTGCCCTGAGGTTGAACTATGGGTCGGTGATTCATGAGTATCAGCAATGAATGCATTATGATAAAAAAAAAACAAAAAACAAAACAAAAAACAGCAACAACAATCAAACAACAACAACAAAAAAAAAAACATGAATTATACTCTGAATGTATAAAATATTAGGGATATCTCTGATAAAAGAAAAAAACAAAAAGGGCTGATGTTTTTTTTTTTTTTTGCCTTCACCCCATCAGTGCACTTCATGAAAAGAGTATGTGTCCCTCATATCTATCTATCTATCTATCTATCTATCTATCTATCTATCTATCTATCTATCTATCTATCTATCTACCTATCTATCTATCTATATACACATATAAACATACATATATTTATATATATATATGTTAACTTTAATTAATATTAATTAATAATTATATTAATTAGTGTACAGTGTATAATCACTTACATGGAATTGTAAGTTCCTCTCTAAACCAAATGACGTCTCCTGTTTCCTAAGTAAACCTTTGTCAGACTGACTCTGTTTACATACACATCAATATTCCATTACTGTTCACATAGTCAAGCATTCGGTTTTCAGCTGCTCCCTGTAAACATCATTACTTATTTATAACACCCCAAATAATCTGTTATCCTGATTATTAGAAAACCAAATAAAATACACTGATGCTGGTATTTGCTGTTGACTCTCAGGGTATGATTGAGCTTAGTTTCCATGGTAATATTCAAAATATCCTTTTCATTCAGGCATCCACTCCAGGATATTAGTGTCTGGCAGATGATGAAGTGTGCATATAAACAGTTTTTATGAACAAGTTCTCAAGCGTGATATGCAGTATTATCCTGAATAGTGTGTGCGTGTTGGCTCCATTTAAGACACGGTGTTTGTATGGTTAAGATGTACAGTAACATCTCTCTTTCACTGTGCATGTTCCATTTGCTACCACAATGCATGATTCTACTCTCAAAGTATTTGTAAATAATTGGTTTATTGAAATGAAATATCTCTGACTTTGTTTAGTTTACCCTGTGCCCTCTATAATACGTGCATTATAATTGTGTTTGCATTTTTTTTTATGTTTCAGCATGTGTGCTAACTAACAAAGGTAGGGTAAGTTCCAATATTATTGAACCTGGTTATACATCACTGAATTTGATTTTTTTTTTTTTTTTTTTTTTTTTTTTTTTTTTGTCAGTGTAAATCTTACTCATTTTGGGACTTCCTTAAATACTTTTATTTGGGGGCTACATGGGTGAAAACAAATGCAGACCATAAAGAGCCAAAGAGCCAGAGCTGAAATTAAAGGTATTTTATTGGAAGGCAGGGAGAGCTGGAGCGATAGGCCGGGCTGAGCTGAGCAGAGGAGGAGACTGGGTCATGGAACCGAGAATGAGTTGGTGTGTTGGGCGGAGGGGAATCCAGAGCTGAGACAAGCTGAGGGCTGAAGCCAAGGATCGGAGTCAGGAGCAGGAGGAACCGCAGGGAGAAGAGACAGGGCTCAGGATTCGGGATCAGCTGACAAACAGAACGCAAACAGGAATGGCTTGAAGCTTAGTGGACTAAGACCCTGTCCACATGTACATCGGTAGCTTTTTCTACGAGATTTGGACTACCATCCACATGCAAACTGTGGTTTAACTCACTGGAAATCCCCTTCCAGGGTGAAGATTTTCAGTGTGCACTGTTATCTCCTTAGTTTACATGGTGGACATGGCAAAAATAGTGCTGGTTGTAACTTTGCCAACAGGACTTTCATGCACTATAGACGTGACTGCCACATAATCCAACACTCCTATGCCGCAGACTCCACGGCCAACGTCACCTGATTTGGACGTCACCTGGTCGGACCTCTAGCTGGTGAGCCAAACTAACATGGTTGTTGCTGAAGAACAGCAAGAGAACCTCCATAAATCAAGGGCATCGCTGTTGTCTTTGAGCAAGCTGCTTCGCTTGCACGCAAGTGTTTTTGCGATTTGTGTTTTCATGTGGATCGAGGTTTTTTTTTTTTTTCAACAAAGGAGAAAAAACCCATTTCTAAAAACACCAATGTGTGTGCGGACTGAGCCTGACTGGTAGCAGAAACTACAGTCTGGCACAGTGGTAGTGGCAGAGCTGGGTATTTGTAGAGAACTGATTATGGTGATGGGTTGCAGCTGGCGTGCCGCTGCTCTGACTCCCGCACACCTGTCTTCAGTCACACACACACACACACACACACACATGCAGAGGAGCGAGCCACTGGAGGAGTGTTAACTGGTTTGTCTGAGGCAGGCTGAGGTGTTGAGGGTGGGTCAGTGGAGGCTGCAGGATCAGATGTTAACAGATACAGTTTACTGACGCTCTCTCACCCAGCTGTGGTGGAATTGATTTGAAAATTGATCAGCAGCAATCAAATACACAGCTCCACTGCTTCCCCGAGGACCAGAGGCTCATCATCTATTGATCATGCAATCGATAACAATAAACTGGGATTTGCTGATCAGAAATATTGATTACCTTTACCCATGATTCATTCCACCTTACATGCATGTGACGTTCAAATGTGCTGTGTGAGCAGGCGAGCACAGATTCACACACAAGATCTCTGTCGATCTCTCTTTTTCTGTTTTCATTCTCTCTTGCTGTAGCTATCACCTCATGAAGGAATCATACTGTCAAATTGAACGCTGAAAAAAATTTAGCAAGAAACTTTCTCATCAAGTGTCAGGCTACAAAGGAAATTAAAGCCCCTTTGTCTCCCTCTGGGTCATGCTAATCTCCCATCTTTATTCTTTTAGCCTTGGCTCTGCGACAGTCCTGCAGCACACACACATACACACACACACAAAATATTCCATAATTATGCCAGAGGAAATAGCTAACAGCGGATACAGACCCTAAACGGTGTGGGCTCTCCCCAGGGCCCGGATTTATAAGGGTTTTAATCAGTTAAATATGTGCGTGGCTACGTGGCTAATCTGCTGGTTAATCTCACTGACACTTTTTATGGGATTGCACGCTGCGGCAAGGATTACTGCTCCACAGATCACAACCTGATTTCCATAATCCTCCTCTTCTGATAAAACTCCGTTTGTCCCCCCCGTCCTTTTGTCAGACTGTGAAACACTGGCTATTTATTTAATTGATTTTTGTTTTTCCTTTGTGTATTTGTTTATATTGTACAAAGGTGTTGCTCTTCAGATTTGGACGATCACTCCCACAGAGATATGGGAAAAACGAAATCAGAAGAAACAAATGTGTCATGTTTGTTCTGTCTCTATGTGTGTGTGTGTGTGTGTGTGGACTATACAGGATTCAATTGAAAAAAAAAAATCAGTTGTCAATCTTAAATCCTAAATTATCCACTGTGATCAATACACTATACAAATTCAAAATGTCAGTGCTTTAGGCTTTTGCCACAGCCCACGAGCAGCAAACTCACATTTTACTGCTGAGGTGGTAAAAAAATTCTCAGTCACTGCAAAAATTGCCCGTGGCGCCGTTACAGAAAACTGGTCCAGGTTCAGTGACTATCATGTCCTTTTCAGTGTCTCATTTATCGAGCCCTAAATGGCAAAACAGATTCCTTATCGGTAGTTTTACTCTGAGTTACTGAGCAAGCACATTGCATCACGTCTGTTTTGGAATATAATAATTTATGTTCAGCTGTTTTTTCACTTCTTGAGTCATTGTGATTTTATAGGCCATTTTCCATTATAAGGATTTGCTCTGAGTTTGGTGTGGTCACATGACACGTCAGCACCATTTTCAAAATGGGACATGTTTGGATCCGAGCCAAGCTCTGGTCCAGGGTGTTTAAAACCCACAGTTCACTTCATTCAGTTCCCTCTCTTCTGATGCTTGAGTAAATGAGTCGACACTGTAGATGGTAACTGCGCTGTACAAATAATTTTAGAATTTCTTTTTTTAAACAAAGCCTCGCGGGAGGAGACCGTTGAAACTGAGAAAAGGCTTTCATGACTCGACCACCTGAAGTGTATGAAAGCCAGTCACTAAAGTAAAGACACTGAGAAGTTTGACAGTGACATTTTACAGTGTCCTGACGCCAAGTTTTTGTTCCCCCAGCAAAGTAAGGCAATTTTTATATATATATATATATATATATATATATATATATATATATATATATTTTTATTTTTTTTTTATTTTTTTTTTTTTATTTGGTCATTTTGTTGTATTGGTTAAAGTTAAGATTAGGGTTAGGTTAAGGTTGGGTTAGTCCTAAATTGGTTATGGCTAACATTAGGGAAGAGGCTTTAGAGAATGAATGTAAGTCAATTAAAAATCCCTTTGCTTTGCTGAGAAAAACGTAAGTGTCCCTTAAGCCAGAGCTAGAGCCAAGCACAGGACAAATTTTTGTTTCTGCTGCACATGTTAATTAAACATCATAATCCACATGTGAAGTTTCCAGTGTTGGTTATGACTTTGGATCAGTGAGGATATGGCATGCATACGTCGATGACACTTTAAATGGATTCCTACTGGGAACAGAGAGCAATGCGATCTTGAACTGCACCTCCTGTGTCACGATGTGTTTATGAAGAGAAACAGTTTGTTTGACCAGTGTGAGCAAAAAAAATGTGGTGCTCTAAAAATCCAGTGTTTCATAGTTTATTTTTCAGACTTTATAGTAATGCAACTAGTTATACTAATGCTAAGGATGATGACTGCAGTGAGCCGAATGCAGTGGTTCCCAACCCAGTCCTCGAGGCCCCCCTGCCTTCCTGATCCATTTAAGGACTACATGCTGATTGGTTGAAACAGATCTACCTGAACAGGGCATGCATGATGGTGCATGGGCCTTAATTGGGTCGGGTGTGCAAGACTAGAACTGGAACAAAAACCTGCAGGACGGGGAGCCTTGAGGACTGGTTTTGGAACCACTGGTCTAATGATAAACACATGCAAGCCTTTGATTATGACCACTTGAAATCAACATTATATATGTATGTACATGGGCATCTCTGCAACATGTTTGCCAGTGTTCTTTTTTTTCTTCTTTTTTTTTTTTATCTCTTGCTGTCTCTCTCCACTAGCCTCCATTTTCTGCTCCGAGGGTCCGGAGAATCCCCTCATGTGGAGAGAAGCTATGATAAACTAGGCAGAAGAGAGCTGGAGGGGAAGAGGAGGGGAGGGGAAGAGGAAAGGGGAGGATGAAAGTGGGGAGAGAGGAGTGAAGTCAGTACGGAGGAAGAGAGACAGAGGAAGGGGAGGTGTGTGGAAAAGGGGGGGGGGGGGAGGGCAGATAAGGAGGTGTGGAGAAAGAGAGAGAGAGTCGAGGAAAAGCTGAGAATTAGGCTGGGAGTTGTATATAATCAGGGGAGGTGAGAGAAACAGGCTATCAGGAGAAGGAGAAAGAGAGGGAGGAGCAGTGGGTGAAGGGAGGGAGACCTTTAGGTGGTGGTGATGGAGGGAGGGTGGGGGGTGGAGGTGGGGTGGGGGTTAATTACGCTCCAGCAGCTCCATCTCCATCACTTTGTGTGTGTATGTTGTGTGTAGTACATGCTCATGTATGTCTATGTGTGCATGTGTGTGTGTGCGTGTGCGTGTGTGTGTCAGTAACACACCCACAGGGCCTTTAGTCTGTCAGTGCTCAGTGATAATCAGCCTCAATCTCTCTCCTGATCCATCCCCACCTCTATCTCTCTCCTGTCACTATCACTCACTTCTCTCTGCTCTCGCCCTGCTCTCTTCTCCATTTTTCTCTCTCCCTCACCCACACAGTCAGTCCGCACACACACACACACACACACACACAAACACGCAGTGTAACTTAATGTGTGTGTGTGTGTGTGTGCTCGTGCATCGATTCAGCCTGTGCCCTTTCTAAGCATTCTACAAGCTCCATTGGCCTCTCACTCTCCACTGAGCAGCATCTGTTTCACACTCCACTACTGCTGTCTGCCATATCACTCCATCTCTCTCTCTCTCTCTCTCTCTCTCTCTCTTTCTCTCTCTCTCTGTCCTCTGCTGTCCTCTCTTTTCTTTTTTATTTTGTCACTCATCCTTCACTCATTCTCATTTCCTGCTCTTTATTTAGCCATTTCCTCTCTTTATTTCCCTCCTCCCAACACACATGCACACACACACACACACACACACACCCTCCAACCCCACTGCTCTCTATTGACCTCTGTATCGAACTGTATTGGACTGAAATAGCGGTCATGATAATGTATATAGATTTTGCGGGCAGGCTGTGTTTTGTGATGACCTCGCACTGGTGTGCTAGATTTAAAAAACAAACAAACAAACCAAACAAAAACTATGCCGTCAGTGTCCTATTAGTATTAGGATGAGTAAATGACCAATTATTGGTCAATAATTACATTAGCTGGAGTGTTGTAATGCTAGACATAAATTCAAGCAGTGACCTCTGTAAGGGTTATCTCAAATTCATTTAGTTTCAATTAATCCTATCTTATTTTCTAAAAACATTTTCTGTCTAACCCCATAACTCTGATCCTCTCTTAAAATTCCCTCAAATAGTCTTTTGCCATGCGAATTAGCCATGTCTGTAATTTGTAAAACAAAAATTCCAGTGCAAATTACCTCAAATATTTCTGCAAAAACAGAGGTCACCTGGCATCTCAGTAATGTGGGGTCATATTTTTTTTTACAGGAAGGTTTTTTTGTTTTCACCGGTCCTTTTTTCTGCCTCTTTCCCAGTCAGGAATTATGAAGAAAATTATGAATAAAAGTTCTGACAGCATTTTGGGTGCCAATTCAGGATGCCCAAATTGCACTCGATGTAGGAGATCCATTTGAAGAAAGAACAAGCTGAAATCCATCAGAAGAGCGAAATCTTGAAAGATGATGAGATGCAAGGCAGCATGTGGGCAGAGGAACATTTTTCTATCATTCAATAGGCTCAGTACAAACACCTTTACTGCTGTTGTTGCCGATGTTAACATGCCTGTGGGGGATAATGTCATTAAGGTCAAATCCTGTGTGAATGTGCTGCATGAAACACAGACGTGGGGTGTAATTTCTAAATCATGTGAGGTCCCCAGGTAACACTTGTCCCATGCAAATACGTCTCTATCCTGTATCTACTGGTTGCAACATGTCACTGAAACTACATCACACTTACACTGAGCAAAATACTCAAACCCATGATGCCACTTTGGTGAACTGTCGTTGGTGTAACTTTTGGTCGCTACTTGGTCTTATCGTTGGATTGACAATAGGAGCAGATGATGGCAACCTTGTAGAAGGTGCAGTAGGGACCTAAGGCCGGATTCTCTAAAGGTTCTTACAATTAAATTTCCCCTTAAGTTCCACTTTTTTCTTATATTTGGGTTCACAAAGAATCTTAAGATATTTTTGAATTCACAAACAAAATATCTTAAGAACCCAAACAAAAGATCTTAAGAATACTCGCAATTTTATTCTTATGGTTTTTCTTAAGAATAAATGGGATTCTTGAAATAAATTATCTTACTATTTTTCTTGAATAGTATCGTAACTTTAAGACAGGTAAAGGTTGTCTTAATTAACCACATGCTGTGTTAAGGTAAGCTATTTTTCAAACATCTTTGATTAATTTAGAGCCAAATTTGATTTTATAACATAGATTAATGTAGTAATACTTTAATAATTTCACATTGTATAAATTAACATAGAGATAATCGTTTTCTAAACTGTAATTCAGCCTAATATCTAAGCCAGTATTTAGACACATATAGGCTACTGTTTCTGAGTCTATATGAGGACATTTTGTTTAGCCACCAATCACCACTCAAGTGTCAAAAGGTTTGTAATATCGTCGCTGTCGAATACAAAGTATGTATCTCAATTTTTTAGGAAAACACTTTTATAACACCAAATCAAAGTTGAGACTATAATGGATATTGTTTTGCTGTATTTTAGATGGAACTGCTGTGGGTTGCAGCTACAGAGGGCAATCCAGAAAGACCTCTGAGAGACCGGATGGATCCCCTGGGTAGATAGCTGCGAAGTTCGCAAGTGGAAAAAAAATTAAGAAGTTCGCAAGATAATGTGTAGTTCTTAAGAAAATAATGGGGAATAGCACCTGAGAACATTCTTATGAACTTCAGATTTTTTCCTCTTACAAAACGTCTTAAGATTATTAGTAAGAACTTTTTAGAGAATCCGGTCCCTGGGGTGATTATGACTGTTAACGCTGATTCAGTGGTGTGGTAACATTCGAATCTTTAGTCATTACAGCTGCACAAAGAGCTGATCTCTGTCCATCCTTGTTGCAGCTCGTATCCTCATCCATCATCTTCCACAACCGAGCAGCCTTGCAGTCTTGATATTTATGTGATTGGACTCTGCGGCGGCACTATTTAGGCTCCACCAGCAGAAAGGTTTCTGTTTTCTTATCATGGCGCTGTCAAGTAGCAGTGACTGTGAATAAAGACAGTTAGTGTGCATCTCTAATTTCCCTGAGAGAGACTGCAAGACAGGCCGTGACTCACGGCTCGAAGAGGAGATAATTGCCGTTTCCTCCTCACCTCTCTTCCTCTCCTCTCCGCCCCCTCCATCCCTCCCACTACTCCTTTTTTTTTACTACTCTTCCTCTCCAGCTGAGTGATTACCCCTCATTAAAAATCAGAATAAAACATTGTTAGCGCAGATCGTTAGGGCGCTTTCTCCCGCCTCTCTCTCACCCACTACTCCGTCGTTAGCACTCAGCCCCGGCGCTAAACGAGCGGCCTTTGAGGAATGTTATTCTAATTCCAATTAGCTCTTCAAGCTTGGAGGGGAGCCAAGTCCCCGAGAAAAACACTTAGCTACGGGCACGCGCTCACCAAAGAGAGGCAAATAAGCGCATACACACAGAAACACACACTCACACACACACACTTGAAACAAAGCATGGGCATATACACACTTAAGACAAACCACACACATACACACACACACACATCCGTACGCACAAATACACTCAAGTGACACGCATACATTTTTAAGAGTGCAAACACACATACACACTCAAATGACACACACACACACACACACACACACACACACATACACACTGAACACTCGGAGAATAGCAGTGGCTAATGGCTTTGGCAGCACTCTCACAGGGACCTGAAGAGCAATTAGGCTCCAAACTACACATTGTAAATCCCCACTGATTACTGTGTGTGTGTATGTGTGTGTGTGTGAGTGTGTGTCTGCAAGAGAGGGAGGATGTGTGTGTGAGTGTATGTGTGAGTGCATCTGTGTGTGTTAAGCGCTGTTTATCTGCCACCAATTACCTCGCCCTGCCACAAGAGACGTACACTGGATAAATGGGATCTATAAACACACACACACACACACACACACATACGTACGTGCGTGTGCACACACACACTAACACACGTACGTGCATGTATGTACACATGTACAGCACAGGCACATAAACATGCACACACAAACAGACAAATGTGCACAGTCATACAGACACACACACACACACACACACACACACACAGAGTAGCTGTCTTATCAGTTTATGTTGGTGTGACTAGAGGATTTAGTCACATGACCTGCAAGACAGGAGCAGCCAGGCGCCAAAACTAATTTCCACCTTCAAAGACTCCCTTATCTCCTCAGACGCTGTGTGTGTGTGTGTGTGTGTGTGTGTGTGTGTATGTGAGCATGTGTGTGTATGTGTGTGTGTGGTTGATGATCTGATGTCCTCTGACAGAAAGATTCGCAGCAAATCATGTATCACTGTCTCATCTGCATCAGCCATGCTCACACACACACACACACTCACTCTCTCACACACACACACGAACACACCGACAGACACACACACATACTCACAAACACACACACACACACACACACACACACACACACACACAAAGACAGACAGAAATAGAGAGAGAGAGAGAGAGAGACAGACAGATACATAGATAGAGAGGGAGGACACACGCACATACACACACACACACACACACACACACACACACACACAGCAGTGCAGAAAGGGAGATTGAGATGGAAGAGCGAGGGAATAGAAGATAGGGCGAGTGAAAGATGTGAAGCACGGAGAAGAAGAGATGGTGGGAGCGATGGAGCTGCATCTGATTCTCTGTGCCGTATTTGTTTCAAACAACAGATAAAAAAAAAAAAAAAAAACACACCACCTCCAAAAAAAGTTAACCTCTTCCCTTCTGCCGCGCCCGTCGCCGGGTTTCGTCTTCGTAAATGCACGCAGCACGGCCGAGCTCTGTTCAGACCCGCAGAGCGCTATTTTAGATTCTAGCGAAGACCCGAAGATTTCCGAAGACACCAAACACACGCTGCATGAATTACAGGGAAACGTGTGTGTAATGATGCACAAGACATCCAGATATTTTCAATTTGACGTAATCGTGCAGCAATAAAACAAAGGCATCGTGGGTTTGAAGATTTCACTCGACTCAAGTGTGATGTAGCTCCCGTGCTCCAGCAGATACAGAATATGTGAATTTTTTTTCTCATTTTGTAGCTACTTAAGGGTAGATTTAAGGGGAAATCACAATTCAAAGGGCTATAGGGGGGGAAGGAAAAACACAGTATATTTTGAGCAGGTTTCCTGGGGCTGCTTGGCGGTGACACTTCTTATTCAAGAAGGACGATGCGAAACTTGAATGTGAGGGAATGAAAAACACCTGGAGGTTTTCGAGCAACAGTAGCGGTGTGTTGTATTTTTCATGGTGCTCTTTTGAAGTGGTCCCTACATTTTCTACCAGCTCTTCAAAGGTCAGACAGCAACTGTGTTTCATCATCCCCTCCTCCTCCACCTCTCTCTCTCTCTCTCTCTCTCTCTCTCTCTCGCTCTTCACCTCTCTAACTCATGTTTCACTCATGTTCTATTCTGTCTGTTCCCCTTTCCGGTCTTTCTCTGTCATCGCTCTTTTCCCTCCTCTCGAATCAAATCGAATCAAATTGAGTCAAGTCAAATCAAGTCGGATCAAATCAAATCAAGTCAAATCAAGTCCGATCAAATCAAGTCAAATCAAGCCTAATCAAATCGAATTAAATCATGTCAAGTCAAATCAAATCATCTTTTTTTTTTTTTTTTTTTTTTACCTTTTGTTGATCAGTCTGTGGTGCTTTGCATTTAAAAGAGAAGCAGAAAGACAAAGGGAATGCTGCAGGTGTATGTGTGTGTGTGTGTGTGTGTGTGGAAGAGAGAGAGAGAGCTTGCGTGCTCTTTCCTGACCTACATGATGAATCACATATCAAAGGAGAGATCAGAGGGTGGAACAGCATGTGTCCAGTGTGTGTGTGTATGTGTGTGCGTGTGTGTGTGTGTGTGTAAAGGTGAGAAGTAAACAGTGAGATGTTATGTGTTTGCGAAAGTGTCAGAGGGAAAAGGACAGCGGCTGGATGTAAATGCTGGTGTTTGAGCGTGCACTGTTACCTCCTGGAGTTCTTGGCTGTTTTTATCCACCAGGAGCCACTTAGCTGAAAATGTGTGTTTAAATGTCGTTTTGTGAAGCCAAATCTGTGTGTGTGTCTGGATCACACACACGGCTAATGAGTTGTCAGGTGAGTCGCAGCGGTGTTTGATCTGTGGGCAGATACTCTCCCTCTCTCTTTCTCATTAGCTGTAATTACCCTCCTAATGATGTACACAAAGGGAGGGCGGCAGGTCTTTGTGTGTCTATAGGCGTGTGTGTATTCCTGCTCTGTGTGTGTATGTGTGTGTGTGTGTGTGTATGTGTGGGGTTGCGTGAGTGACCCATTTGTTCACGTGTGTCCTTGTGCGTCCATATGCGTGTTTTTGCGCTCCCGTTTGTGTGTATGTGTGTGTGTGTGTGTGTATCTGTGTTGCGGTGTGTGATTTGTTGTCCACATCATATCCATTAGCATCCTCCTGACCTGGAGCTGTTCCAGCCAATCAGGTTTTAGTGTGTTGTCAGCAGGTGTCGTCAGCTCGCTGTGAGATTTATCAAAGTGACGGAGCGCACTGCACAGCACGACAGCGGCATTTATCTCTCTCCCTCACTCTCTCTCTCTCTCTCTTTCACCACACACACACACACACACAAAGATACACAAGCACATCAGATCAGAGAGGATTCAGATCAGCATCACTTTATTCAGGATGTACATGCAGCCTCATGTGATATGGAGGCAAAAGGACCTCACATTTTCTGCAGAGTATAGGCACTGGGCTTTACTTTTTACTCTGCATCTCTCATTTTCTGCATTCAGGTGGGAGACAAACAGAAAAATTTCACAACTTACTATAGATACTGTAGTGGTCAGTGGGTTGGAAATACATGGACTAGACATGGACACGGCTCCTGAGGCTAAAGTGGAGGAACGTTTAAAAGAGACTTATGCAGACAATACAAGGCAAGAAGCAGCCGACACTCGATAATAATAATAAAGGATGGAGTTGATGTTTATGTAGTGGGGTTACAGTTACATGGGTGTAAAGGGTGCAGCTGTGTTTTTGTTCAATTAATACAACAACTCATCTGCATTTCTCTATCTGCATCTACTCCTTATTAATAATGAATAGACAGGTGATTAATGAGGGAAATTATTATGAGATGATGGCTTTTGCCTGGATTCACCTCCCCATTGTATTCCATGAAAAGAGGAAATATCCCTAATAGTTTTTACATTCGGTAGATGGATGCAAACATGTAAACATGTAAACATCTACTCTGTTCTACTCAATTTAACACGCTAAAATGCATGAATGATCACTTCTCTGAAGAATCACAACCCTAGATCTGCCTCCCTGCCCAATAAACACTTAACTCCATTTCCCCCCCTAACCTCAGCTTAAACTGACCCATTTCTTAAAGGTGATTACACCCAAAATGTTCTCACACCATAAGATTTTCCCTCAGGATAGTCCTCGCAAGGATAAATACAACACAAACACGCAGACACGCACATGCACACACACACACACACACACACACACACACACACACACACACAAACACATACACATACACATACACAGAAACATGCACATCATGCCACCCGTGACCTTTGACCTTTCACTGTGCCATGACCCCGTCATGATGATGTACAGCAAGCTCATCATCTCCATGGTAACCGAGACCAGTTGCACAGAGCAGCACCACAGGGGAGTGTGTGTGTGTGTGTGTGTGCTCTTGCACTGGGCACTGGGTGGCTGTTTCCATACACAGATACAAATGTGCATGTGCATGCATACACACACACACACACACAAACACACACACACTCCCACTAATAGGGCTCTCCATCTGTCTATGTAAATCGATTCTGACCTTTCCTGAACTCTGGCTGTGCAGTTTGACAGTTAATCACTTGATAAGTGTGGTGTGTGTGTTTGTGTGTGTGTGTGTGTGTGTGTGTGTGTGTGTGCATATGCGTGTCTTGTGTGCCTGTTTGTGTGTGTGTTAAGCTATTGTTTCTTGTTAAGTCTGATTGAGTACAGCAAAACAGCAGGATACCAAAACCATCAGGCAGTAGAAAACAGAAGTAGAAAAGAGAGGGAGAGAGAGGGAAAGAGGGAGAGAGAGAGAGAAAGAGAGAGAGAGAGAGAGAGAGAGAGAGGGGGAGAGAGAGAGAGAGAGAGAGAGAGAGAGAGAGCACGTTCTTTTCTGACCAAGGCGGTGAATCAGACATCAAAGGAGAGATCAGACGAGTGAACAGCATGTGTTCAGTGTGTGCGTGTGTGTGTGTTTGTGTGTGTCTGCATGCCTGTGAAAAAGTGAGAAGGAAACAGAAACATTATGTGTGTAAAAGAGAAAAGCAGACAGTGAGTATATGTAAATTGTGTTTGTGTGCTTTTAAACTATCATGCAAGACAGGAGGGAACAGGAAGTGACGATGTGGAGCTTCTTCCTAGAGAAGAATGCACAAAATAAACCTCAGTTGACTGAAAAAATATCTACATGCATATTATTAGTGTCCGTGGGCTTTATGTGCAAGGGTTCATCTGTCTTTAAGATGTCTTCAAGTGATGCAGTCAAGACGGACGTAAATGCAGCCAAATGTGCAAAGTATTTCCGGTAATGGTTCACAGGATAATTAAATGCAGCTTTGCATCCTGAAAGTCACTGTACCTATAAATAAACAGGATATTCCAAATACTACCATGGAAACTGAACTAAGCTGACAACAAAAACTAACAGCAAATGGGATCAGGTGCCCAAATCCCAAATAATATCTGTAGATCTTGCAACATTTTTTACAACTGAGCCACTAAGTGATAATACAGGATTATGTGCACGGATAAACTAAAAATCATCACCGTCATTGCTGTAACTGAGCTTTACATCCATAGCTTTTTTGTGAGTGAGTATACTTTTCTTTTTAGGGTATTGTTTTCAGTCTGCTTTCACTTAAAAGTGTGTTTAAGGAAGTGCTGGGCTTTGTTACATTTTTAAAATCACATCCATTACAGCATAGAAATTTTGTAAGCTCTCTATAAGCCTTGCATCAGACACTGGCCAGTCGCGGAGCGGGCAGTTTCTGATGCAACGTGGAGCCATACACGGTGAGCGGTCAGCCAACTGAGAGGAGCAACCTGACTTTACTTTACTTTGTAATTTGTTTTATTAATGCTAAAAACGAACGAGACTCTCGCCCCCAGAAAGGATTTCATGGCTGAAAACAAGGAGACACGACAGACGTTTTGAAGCTATGCCATCGACATTGTGCAAAAGTGAAATTCATGACTCAGCTGTATAAACTAAAACACAGATCCTCAATTATCAAGCCCTAAAAAACATAATACTTCAACAATAGACACACAAGAAAATAATTTGTACCTTAAATACTGTAGAAAACGGTCACAAAATATCAAAGTCTACAACATCTGGAACGTAAACAATGTTATTTCTTTACTTTATTAAAGAAATCTTAGTTGAATCCTGACCCGTCTGTCTTTGACAATTGCATGTAAAACATCCCTTGTATTGGTGTCTTCCCTTTCCAGAGGCTTTCGCTCTGAGTGCATTATAAACAAACCACTTTCTACTCTTACTTCAGTCGATTTTCACATCAGTAATTTCACATTTACTCGTGCAAAGCTTCAGAAAAGTGACAGTACTTCCATTTGAGAAACAAAACAGATGTATGAACACAGATGGCAGTAAATCATTTTCACTCTCGCTGCAGACAAATGCTACAGGTCACTGAATGTAGGTTACACCGCAGAGTGAACAACATGTCAATATTGGCTGCTCTTGTATAAAATGAAGGTGTTCAATATGTCAATAGAGCCTGGAGGCTGTGTCTCCACATTGTTATAGGAGAGGTGAGGGGGTGTTATTGGGTCATTATGTCAATGGATGCTTGCTGTATTAACCTTCACACACACACATACGGATGTCAGTGGATTGTCAGTAGGTTATCTTCAATGATGGAAATGCATAAAGTCTGTTTTTTTTTTGTTTGTTTGTTTGTTTGTTTGTTTGTTTTAACACTTGTTGCAGAAATTTGCCCGGGAATCTGATTTTTAAGTTTTATATGGTCATTTTTTTGTACAGTGTTAATACATTCTCAGGCAGGAGTACTGATCTCTGGTCTCTAAGGGGATTTAGTTGATCGAGAGTGGCTTAGTGGAGCATATAAACAGGACATCAGCAAAATACTATAGTGGCGAATACAGCCCGGCAGTCTCAGTCATGTAGGATCCGTACAGTCGTGCCACCTGGTTTTTAAAAGTTGTCAACAAAGACATTTAAAAAGATGTGGTTTGGGGTTTTGATTCACAGTTTGTAGTAACTGCACTACAGACATGAAACAGTTGGACATGGCTGTGTATCTCTCTTACAAACACACACACACACACACACACACACACACACAGGCACACACAGGCACAGACACATGCAACGTTCTCAGATTAACCTAATCAGGCTAATCTGTCAGCCTAACACACATCATAAAACGGCCACTAATCCCCGGCCGTCCTTCCACAGTGCCAACTGAGCGAGAGCTGAGATAAACAGAGCGGCTGCATCTCCTCTGTCATTAGGCTGAATCACACAGACAGCAATCTTCAACGTCTGAAGATCAGCTAATAGTTTTAGAGAGAGAGAGAGACGGGTGGAGGTGGAGGTGGTGGTGGTGGTGGGGGGAGGAAGATCTCCTATTACAGTGATCGTACAAACTGCACACATTAAAGCTTGTGGTCTTTGAGGTGTGATCCGTTAAATACAGAAACAAATGTGACCTGTCTGTCCCAGAAGCATCTTAGATTTCTGCTCGAGATACCTGACCTTCAACTGCATATCTGCCACATCTGATGTTTTTTTTTAATCTCCATTAAAGTGGCAAATGGATGCAGGCTGAACAATGCACCATTTGTAGTCTGTTTATAGTGCTCTGCTTTTTTTTCCTTCTCCATTTTCAGTCAATTGACAGAGGTAGTTAGGCATTTTGTTAATGACAACTGATCACTAATTGTTGACCAAAGGGTCCTAAAGCCTAAGTGGCACAACAGTTACAATACTAGGCCGTGATTGGCCAACAGCACCAGCAACTGTAATTCAAATGACTGGAAACCCCGCTGAGTGGAAGCGTTCCAGTGATTGTATCACTTCAAATGCTGCAAACTGGTTTGAATTTCAATAATTTATTTCAATAATCTATTTAGTGAAAGAAGCCAATCAAGACCAAATCCAGATGTGTTGCTGTTACTGGAATTAACTGCAGCTGAAACACACAGGTGATTTTTGAAAATGCAGCAACTTAAAATGCAATCACCCAAATGAATAAATAAACGAATAAATAAATAGCCACAAGCGGTGATGAATAATGCCAAAGTATGAATTTCAGGAGTGGAAGAAGAAGAAGATGGATAGTTGCTTGAATGTTGATAGGCAGTTGCTGTGGTGTTAAAATAATTAGAGAGCAAAGTTTTGGCAAAACACAATATGATCAGTAAAATACAGCATAATATCCTCTTTTTTTTTTTTTTTTTAAATCATGTACAGTATGTATATAAATAAAGATGTTTTTTATTATATGGGTCTGTTAGTGTATTGTAATACTGTACATAACAGCCCTGGCTTCTGATGCATGCTGGGATTGGCTCCAGCCCCCTTGGGATCCTGATTAGGAGTAAACAGGCATGGAAAATGGACGGATAATACATGACTGTGTGCATTACACCTGCAGTGAGTCACTCTGGTGGTATGACAGGAGAGTGCTGCCCTCTACCTGTAGAGAGGGCATAGCAGACAGAGCTGTTGACCACCGGCTGTGTGACACTGATGTTTACATGTTTGTATTACAGATCACATCGACTCCCTGTCAGTGTCATATGTGATATCCAATCTAGTTTTTTCAACCCTGGAACAACAATAAGATCACATTCTGGGCCATAAAAAAGTTTTAACCAGCTAATGTCCACTGGTGTATGCAAGCCTATGCCCTCCTACCTATGTATTTGTTTCAGTGACGAGACAGTTTCAGTTGAGTATTTGAGATTATTTATTGAGGATTTTAAGAGTAGGGACCCCCCCCCTCCCCACACCCCACCACACCCACCAGATTGCCAGACTTTACTGCACGCTTTGAATGTTTGACGTCATTGTCAAAACCAGACATAACAGACAGTATGAGATATACTCCACTGGATGTGACAGATTGTGTGTGAGAGAGAACGCGTGTGTGCATGTGTGTGTGTGTGTGTGTGTGTGGTCGGTAGAGATGGAGGAGTTGGATAGAAAGTTGGCTGTCCCAGATGTCGTCATAGTGACCAGTGGTCCCTTTATTTGACCTCTGAGCCCTCCAGATGGTGACCCCCCCCTCCTCCCATAACCCAACTGACCCCTCCCTGGAAACACAGTGCTGGGGCTCTGTGTGTGTGTGTGTGTGTGTGTGTGTGTGTTAAAGCTTGGAGGACTGACTGATGAGGTGTGGAGGATGGGTCAGTGAGGTTGAAATTAAATTAAACCCTAATCTTCTTTTTCATTTTAAAAATTTTTCAGCATAGTACTGAAGGCTCACTTGAGGAAGCCTAGAATGTGAGATGTCAAATAATATATAATTTCTTCATATTAACAACTCTATAATAAATAAATAAATTAATACATAAATAAATAAACAAACTTTAATCCTATTTAACTGTTACACACTGTAAAAGTTTTTAAGGTAGAGGTCTACAAATGTATACTTTAGAATGTAAACATCTATAATGCCATTTTTTTTTTTTAACTGAATTAGATAAGTTTAGATTCTTTTGAGCTTTTTGTTTATGGGTTGGACCTATGTGGCTTTAGGTAAACAAGACAGCAGCCACTACACCTGTTTTTTTTTTTTTTAACACATAACAATCTCAGAAAACACTTTTATCACTTCGAATGTAAAACAGAATTCAGAAGAACCCGCAGGATGCTTGCTTGAGATGCTATGCGTATATGACCTTTATTTTGCAGAGGTGATGTCAGCTCTCAACTGGAAAATAAACCTTTATCACCAAAAAAATCCCCAGGATGCAATCGCCTTAACCATCTCTCCCTGTTATTTAGTGTTTTCATCCTCCATAGAGCAGCTCCAGATGCTACACCAGATGAGACTTAACGCTCAGGTTTCTGGCTTTTAGAGGGAACTGTTCATCTCCACAAATGTTAACCGTGCAGAATAATTAAGATGAATTCCTAAATTGGGAGGTACTCTGCTTTTTCTAACCCTGCATACAGATGCAAAACTGTTAACAGCAAATTGGACAATGAGAAGACAGCCAGAGAGAACGTGCTCCCTCCTCTCTACACTAATATATTCATTACTGTCATTAACCTTCTTGCTACACAGTCCCCTTATCTAATTATCCCTGTTACCACCACACTCACACACACACATGCATACACACACACACACACACACACACACACACACACACACACACACAAATGCATCATTCTCAGCTGCTAACCCCCCTCCTCCTCCTCTGCTACCCCACATGTTGTTTGACAAATGAGTGGTTTCGCCTCATCAAGCACATGACAATGTAAACAGATGGGAGGTGGAGACAGGGGCCCGTGCCAGTTCTAAACACACACAGGCATGCATGCACACCCCCACACACACACACAAACACACACAGTGCAAAAACCCTAACATATGTTGCAGTTATTCATACAGCTCTGCTCGGAGACTCCTGCAGACGCTTGGGGAGTATGGCTGACGGGAGCGTCTTTTAGGGCACCAACCAAGGAGAAATTATCTGATTTATTGATTTGTCTCCTCCTTTGTGCCTTTTTAATGTCGGCTTTAGTTGGGGAGGGGGTACAGATTGAGCAAGAAATAGATAGATAGATAGATAGATAGATAGATAGATAGATAGATAGGAAATTATGATGATATTCACAATTTAGTATCACAGCATCACAAATCCCCTTCTCTGCCATCAAGTGACAGCAGATGACCTATTATATAACTAATGTTGGCATTCTTCAGAAACAACAACGAAAAAAAAAAGTAAGTTGACAAATGGTTTCCCCGGTCAGGGAGATAACAGTCTTGTGATGTTCAGTGCGGTTCACGCTACATTTTTTATTGTGAAAGGCGCTTTCAGCACACACACACAGAGAGCTCAGTCACAAAGGCAGTCGGTTCACAGTTGCACCTCCTCTGACGTTAGCAGTGACATCTACGTGGAAATGAAAAGCTAAGCAACATCTTCCATGCAACATGAAAAATTGAGATAAGTACGAGGACAGTGGTCGTTGAGCTTTTTCAGCCCAGTTGCTCAAATATGAGACCTGACCCTCAGCGTCAGGTGCATGAGTACTGTTGCTTTTTGCCCGGTTTGATTCTCAGTACATAGTTGAAGCCCTGCTCTTCTGCATGTTGCAATTAATAAAATGACTTTAACAATAATAAAAAAATAATAATAATGCATGACAGAGCAGCTCCATAATTTTGAATGGTAATGAAAATATAGAATTACACTCAGTCATGCACTCTTGTATTATAGCTCTGACGTCACACCGGGGATCAAAATAAGAGCTTAGCTTCTTGTGGTTCTTCTTCCACCACACTCCTTCCTCTTACTGTACTTTATCCAATCCAGAACATTTTATTCCTTTTGGCACCTCCAATCGCCACCACACGTGCTAAGTAACACAATTATCTTGTTATTTAAAGCATTCATACTGATTGATTTTTTTAACCTATATCTTTAGCTCTGACAGCAGCTTAACAATAAATGCTATTGGTCACCCCAAGAGGTAAGTGAAATGACGGGAAATGTAACACTGTAGGTATTAAAATAAAAATGGTGGGTTGTGATGTAAGCAAAATGTTTCATGCTACCACATATTGCACTGAAATTCATAATGTAGCAGTGTGAATAAAAGAAAAATGACAAGTATCAAATTTGAATTTCTGTCTTCAGTATGTACTGCAGGTGGCTTCCTGGAGTAAGTGCCAGTGTTTTTTTTTTTTTTTTTTTTTTTTTTTTCCAGCTCAAACCAGGCTGAGCATTTCTCTCTTGAAACTCTCCCATGATTCTGCACGTCGGTGAACAATTGATGGAATTCACTTGCAATGAATTGCGACGTTGTGGGCAACACCAACAGTTCAGTTCTCTTTCATTTCAGTGCTCTTTGGCTTCCAACATACAAGGTACTTCAAACTGGAATTTACCCTCATGCTGACTGAGCTCAGATGTAATGAGATTAAGTGCCACAGTTAGTTTTGAACAGCACAAACAGATAAAAAATAATTAATCATTATTAATATCATTTTCTCCTGACACAAATATATAACATTGCTGTGCTCAGTCACATGTGATTATCGCTCATCATCACATTTTACTTCACTTTTTAAACTTGCTCGTACACTTTATTTCACTTTCAAAACTCTCCACTCTTCAAGCTCCTCTCTCTCATGATTTGCAGAGAAATACCTCTGCTCTGACATGGCGGCCCCTGCCTGGACACAACACACACATCATGTAAAATATGAGGAAGGGAATGATGCAAATATGTGCAATAGTATGATGAAAAATGAACATGACTTCCACATGGAAAAGAGGTTCACACTGGTTGAACACCTCACTTTCAGGCTAAGAAATTCATAAAATGAGGAACAACAACATCGCGCTACTGTATGGATGCCATGCACTATAACATCACCTTAATATACTGTACGTGCACTCCGGTCAAAACAGTGAGTGAGATTATTTGGAAAGCACTTCTTTTTCCTTTTGAAAGGATGCATAATAAAATTATTCACGCAGCTCTGATTTTCTGTTGCTCTTGATATTGTATTGTCCTTGCTGTTCCACTTTTCCCGTCACTGTGCACCAGAGGCAATGTTAATCCAGTATCTTAGCGATGTCCTGACATATTTATCCACACATTATGTTGCTTTTGCGAGTGATCAGGATGTTGCCTTGGCATCGTTGCAGTTTTACATGGTTCGCGTCTTCTCAAACATCACTGCTGTGCTGTTTGCAGGAGAAGAGGTCAGGCTTCTTCATTTGTAATCCTAATTCCACTTGTGCTGAGTCCACGTTAAGTCAGATGTGATGGCCAAACTCTGAACAGTTTGATCAAATGATCAAGTGCAGCATAAGAAGTTTTGTGGTCTGTGCCTGTTAGCTGACAGGCCTTTCATTGAGGTATAGCTGTCATCATCAAACTTGACGTGCCTGGTGACCTCTCTGTGGGGGAGAGAGAGAGAGAGAGAGAGAGAGAGAGAGAAAGAGAGAGAGAGAGAGAGAGAGAGAGAGAACAGTAATATGCATTTTAGAGTCTTAATTGATATTTATTATGGGTGTTTGCAAACATGGAGGATAAAAACTAAGATAGTGGACTTTATACCTACTGATCACAACCACATAGTACTTATCACCATGAAGGGACAGCTTGGGAAACCAAAGCTGAAACCTAATGCATCTGCTCACTGCTTGCTGCTTGACACCTTACCCCTTTTTTGTGCTCATCTATCTATCAATCTATCAGTTCCCTGCTGCAACAACCTTTTAGGTTTGTAACACTGCAGTGTTTCACACACCAGAGGGCAGTAAACATTAAGATTATATAACAGCTTGGTGTCTTCAGTGGTAGGCTATACGTACATGACTGATTTAATTTCTATTTGAATTATTCAGCCCGCTCTGAAGTAAACAAACCATAACTGATTGGTGGTGCACCTATTTCACACAGAGGTGGCAGAGGTTACATAAGCATGAGGTCCTACCCTGGCAATAACAGGGTTATCAACACATTGTCCTCCTTAAAAGTTAGATTTATGAGCATATTCTTCCACAAACCTGGGAATTCCCATCCCTGGTTTCATTTTGAGACCTCAGTTGACTAAATATTTTGTATTATCTCACCTGGCCAGGTGCAGCACGGCCTCCAGAACGTTGGAGCCATCTTTGGCACTGGTTTCACAGAACAGAGCATTGTACGTCTGTCAGGGGAAAAACAGTAAAACATCATCAAATCGAAAATGACTGGGCTGCCTGGGCAGATGGAGAGCATGTTGGGGTTGTATGTCTTCTTGCATTTTTACATTTGTCAGAACCGGCTTAAGGCTCTTGGGGTTGGGAGCACATTTTGATCAGTACTTCCATAAGTGGACAGTGTGGAGTTGGGACGCGGGTTTAGGCTTATAATTATGGTGAAAATAAGGATAGGGTTAAAGCGGGGCATTTAGAGTTGAAGCTTGGGGTTAAGAAATTAATGTAGTCAATGTAAGGTCCACACAAGTAGAGTATGTGCAGTATCTTACCATAGCCAGCTTCTGTCCGTAGCTAGTAGGGACACAGCTGACTCCCTCCTGTCTGAGGTCACTCTTATTACCCACCAGCATGATGGGAATATCATCCTGGGATACATCCTGACACAGACAGAAGATAACTGTTTTATACAGGAAAAACTTAAAAACAGAACTAAATACTGTTTCATCAGCCTACACAGATGTTACAGTTTGTGCTCACTGAGGAAATCAAAGCTGATTATTATTGGTGTAACATCAAGTGTCCATACCAGTGTGTCCATACTAAATATAATATATGATAATGTGTCAAAAAATGCATACGTGGAAACAAAAGATTTTCACACACATTTCAAAGAGCCCATGTTAAAAGGCAAGAGCACATGTAATACACACTAAACATCCAACTCTTACGTATTTGCTGCATGCAGTGAGAAAGAAACAAAGAAGATCACTACATTTGACATTTAAAAATGTGACTGCCATACGCAAAGTCCTCACACAGTCCACTCTTTACAACAAAGTCTGGCAAAGATGGATTTGATCTGTTGCCTTGTCCAACTGCATTCTGCTGCAACTTTGAGTTTCATAACTAATTAGTTGTTTAATTATCTGAGTACAAACAGTGGCAGTTGGAGCTGCTTCTGCTCGTCTGGCAGAGCAGCACTGTTAGAAAAGTGCTACAAAATGCAGTGAGTTTGCCAGTTTACCATTTCTTCAGTGTGAGTCGTGGAGGATAACGTGTAAGGTGTCATTACCTCAATCATGTCCACCCACTCTCGAACGTTAAGGAAGCTCCTCTCACAGGTCACGTCGTACAACAGCAGCACACCGTCCGCTCGGCGGAAATAAGACTTGGCAATACTGCGGAACCTGAGGTTGGTGGAGAACGTGGTTCATGTCAGTCAGGTGTCAGGCTTCTTAGATTTTTTGCTGTGTTTCGAAATTGTGCTATGAGATTTTCGTGTTGGTTGGAGTCATGATTCTCTGACTTTACATATTCTTTGACTATGGCCTTCTTGAATTTGGGTGTTGTAGTTCTTGATATGCATGTTTGTTTTTTATTGTATTAACTATAAATTAAAGATTTGTGTTTTTGTTTTGAAATGTTTTAATTGTATTTTAACGATCGGACCCCTGGAATACTGGTCTGTCACTTGTGCATCAACTAATGGGGATCCACAATAAATAATAAACAATACACATAAACAAATGAACCTTTACTTCTATCTCTGATCACACACACACACACACACACACACACCTCTCCTGTCCCGCAGTGTCCCATAGCTGTAGCAAAGCAGGCTCTCCATCCACAATGAGGGTCTTCATCTGGAAATCCACACCTGGAAACGCCGAGCAGACACAAGACAAAAACATTACAGCAACAAGCCTTCCACTGGAAACTAAATGAGATAAAAAGATATTCAACATATACTTTGGTAAAACAATTCTTTGGTAAAACAAACTTTGCCCTTAGATGGAAATGATGGATGGCTAAAGCCCTGGTCACAACAGCACACACACACACTCAGCTTTACACTGCTTTTGCCACTGAATTCAAGCAACCAAGCACGGGAGCTGTTCATCAAGCAGTTAGTTGAAACAGATAAATCTGCCAACTAGCTGACAAGCTGACTTTTTTGTAGTTTTATGAAGTGTGCTTTAGTTATCACTGAATCAATGTGCATTATAAATTAGCTGGAAAACAAAAGTTCTGTTTACCAAACTGAACAAATCAGCAAATAAACTCCTTTACTTTGTTCCAGCTACAGTTAAATTCCTGAATGAACACAGGTAGTTGCCTCTGTATCTGTACCGGGTTTACATTTTACTTGACTTATTGTTGTGTATTGTACTTGACTTGTACTTTATCATACTGGTTGTGTATTGTACTGTACTTAACTCAACGCCTTTTTGATGACTGACATTTTGCATGGTTTGGGCACTGTGCCTTTTCCTGCCAATAATCTGTGATTGGTTTTTAGTATTATGTTGTTGTTGCTGTGTACTGACTTGTTATCTTGTGGGAATGACGATGACTAAAGCTGTCTGTCTGTCTGTCAGTCTATCTATCTAGCAAGTTGCTCACACCCACCCAGAGTAGCACTGGAGTTTAATTTGAACTCGTTCTTGCAGAGGCGGAGCAGGAAACTGGACTTGCCCACGGCAGCATCTCCAGCCAACACGATCCTGTAGGCCTTCTCTAATGTCATGTAACCCAGGGCAATCCTGTCCCTATCCCTCCTCTGGGGAGAGAGAGAGATGACAGAGAGGCAATTACAGAGACATAGAGAGTACAACAGTGTGAACAACCATGCAGCAGAAGACAAATGTTTGTATTCTCTATGTTTAATTCTGAAACTTAAATTCATCCTCTTTGTTCACCTTTAATTTTTTTACATCTCATAGCGGCCCAGAAAATATTAGAATCATCTATTGAATAGTGACATCTTCTCTCTCTCAACAATGTGATATCTCGTTTCATTAATTCTTCTTTCTCCCTTTCTCAGTAAAGTCAGGAGATTGTGCTGGGGGCCTCAGAGCTGGCAGAGCACTGTAACTCCAAATTATTATCCCTCTTTCTATTCTCCTTTAGATCACCTCCCTTCTTTCCCACCTTTCACTCTTTCATGTCTCTGTTACCTGAGTAGTGATGGCAGAGAGGGGTTTTCGTATGAGTGGGGCTTCACGGTCGGCGATGCTGAGTGACTGAGAGCGCCTCCAGTCCATAATGGAGCCGTTTTCAGACCCAAATGACGATCTAATGTCCTGCATCCTTGCTGGCTGTGGAACAGACACACAACAATTGTAACACTGAAGGAGAAATCCACTCTGAGACAGAATTCATGTGTACTTACGGAGACCAGCTGTGAACATGAACAAGTCACTTCCAAAGCTAAAAACGTATGTTTTATTGCATCTTATGTTTCATCCTGGTGTATCTCATTTTTATATTGTGTCTCAGTATTTTATGTTCCTATTGTTAGTGTTTGGTTTAAAGCACAACACCAACTTTTGTTGGGAGTTACACTGTATACTAAAGGGTTAGTATGCATACCAGGAAAGACTTTATCAGTACACAACCGGTGACATGGATGATTAATCCTCTTGTCAGATATTACGTAAAGTAACCAATGGATAAAACACCCCAAAACCTGATAACTTTGTGTGTGATAACTTTAACTTACTTACTTTAAACTATATTTATTTACACTGAATGTAATATTGCAGCTTATTTTTTATTTTTATTTTTTTGGAAAGCAACACAAAAAGAAAATAAATAAAATACTCATTTTCCTTGTTCAGATCAAAGTTAAGAAAAAATGTCACTTAAGAAGTCTTTCTTTTCTTCAGGTTCATAAATATGGCCCTGCTGACAGTGCAGTCTGTTCACAGCACTCTGTACTCTGCACTATAAACCAGATTAATCAGCCACAGCTCCAGTTGAACTCTGAGATATACACAGATACTGCTACTGTGAACCTACTGTCACCTCAAAACATTTTGTCCCACTTCAGTGAATAAACTTGTGTTAACTTACCTGGTCTATTGCTGACAATTTCACTCTGCTAGTCATGACGTGCTCCTCCATCGCTGCTGTAGTCAGCTACCATGGAGAAACAATTTGTGAAAAGTTAGGACTTTTATCTTAAAGATGGATTTTAGTATTATATTAAAAAACCCTGCTTCTCTGCTATTGGTACACATCACATTTTTGGAGGCAATTTTGTCTAAACTTGTGAGGCATTGTGTCAGAAAAATGCATGACTTGACCAGCAAATAATCTGTGCAGTCCTTTCTATGCAATATTTCTATTTCTTCAAGCAAAGCCTGTCCTTCTGCAGTATCGATGTGGGAGAGCTTGGCGTCTCACCTCAGAGACAGAGTTAACTCCATTCACGCAAACTTTGTTCTCCTCCTTTCTTTTCTTCTCCTCCCTTTCCTCCTCTGCTTTTTCCAGTGCCTTTTGTGCCACTACTTCTTGTGCAAGTATTTCTTTGGGCGCTACTTCTTCAGCCACTACTTCTTGTGCAACTATTTCTTTGGGCGCTACTTCTTCAGCCACTACTTCTTGTGCAACTACTTCTTCAGCCACTACTTCTTCAGCTGCTACTTTTTGTGCCACCACTTCTTCTGCCATTACTTCCTCAGCAGCTTTTTCTTCTTCTTCCAATTCTTCTTCTACTTCTTGACCCTTGACCTCCTGATCCGAGTCATAACCTCCATGTGAGCCTCTGAGCGTCGACAGGCCGCTGTCCATGTAGCTCTCAGGCAGGCTGTCTTCTTCGCACTCACTGCTGTGTCTTCGCCTCAGGCCCGGGTCACACATGGCCAAGGCCATGGTGTCACCGCTGGGCCTGCGGGGGAACAGAGGCTCCTCGTCCATACGCTGGGAAAACCTGCAGAAGAGATGATTCAAATTATCAGGGAGGTTGTCAGAATCATACGCAAAAGCAGTAAATAGACATGAAAAAGTAAGTGGAAGCCACTCCAGGGGTAACATCCATGACATTTTTCAAATAACCTTCATAAGGTCTCATATTTGTAAGAATAAGAATGAAAATAACGAGAGAACAATAATAATAATTGCATAATCCATTATTGAACATTGCAGGGAAGGCGTTTTTGTTTTGCGCTGCCCTTCTCCTGTGTCAGCTACAAAGCAGCACCCCTGGAGCTGGAACTGGGACTCTGTCTTGCTCAAGGGCACTTCAGCAGGGTGGTTGTTTGCAGGCAGACAAGCCTGAACCTGGTTTGTCAAGGTACAAGAGCAGTCCGTCTACCCACCAAAGTGAGTTTGTATCAGTATGCAGCACACGGTCACACAGAAAAACACCAGTCCTTACCTGTGATGATTAGAGCCAAATACTGGGGTTTGTAATGATACCACTTTAAAATGTAATAATGTAAAGTATGTACAACAGACACTTATGGATGATAACATGCCTCACTCTGCCTGGTTCCAGACCATTTCAGAAATATATGTATATGTATATATGTAAATATATGTGTATGTATATCATTCAGAATTCACCATTCCCAGTACTGAGTAAATTCACTTCTCACATTTTGACCTCAGAAAGGATACTCTCAAGACTGAGCTGTTTTCCTCTGAGCAGTCTCTAACTGAGATCCTCCACTGTCAATTTATTTGCTCAAATAAAATACTGGTATTATCTGCTGGCTCTCACTGGCAGTAAATCTTCTCTTTGCACAAGACATTATGAGCAAAATATTTAGATTACTCCTTCAAGGCAATGAACGAGATCTCCGTCCACAGAAAACTGGGTTCGCCAAAGACGGCTGAACCTCTCAACCCTCTCCACCCTGTCATCTCTTGCTGGGGTTTTATTATTAGCATAATGGTATAAATTTTGTCCCAAAACAACACAGAAACCTGTGACCCAGCTACTCATTGAAGCAAGCTGGAGATCACCTTAAATAAATGCTGATGCACATTCAGCATTTACCTTACTACTGAATAAATATGCAATTGTGTTCTGGGAAAAGTTGTGATGTGTGTTGCTGTGTATTTATGCAAAATCACATTTACATTGGTGGTGCTCACTGCCCAAACCTGATATGCCTGGTTTACAAAGACCTCTAGACCAAGTATCTGGATATTCATCCTAAGTTTTGAATTTGAACTATTAAGGGTGAAATGCGACTTTTAAACAATCAAAACTTTTCCAGGTGTCAGGAATTGGTGGATAATCAACTGTTTAACAAAATAGATGTAAAACATATTTTACTTTTTCCTTTCTTGCATCATCATAAAAATTTTCCCAGCAGTCAACTGTCAACCTTTGCTGTCCTGGTAATCTGGGTTTTGTTGTCACTAATTCACTCGTTTTTGCCTCAGGTATTCAGCGATCATAATTCCAACAGTTCCAGCACAACTAAAAGCTAAGGTTGAGGCTGATTTGACTGCGATAATATTTGTTTTTCTCAGCAGTGTTTACATTTTTCAAGAAGAAATCCTGCTTCTTTGCAACTGTTAATCAAGCGAGTCAGAAAAAAAACAAAACAAAAAACAAAACAAAACAGAGCGCTGGCAGAAAGAAGAACTTAGAGAGAGAAACAAGTCAGTCAGGCTTTTTGTCAAGAACACTCTTCACACTTTAATGAAACAACACCATGATTCTAAACATCTTGTTTCAAAATTTGGGTTACTGTTTTCTAATATGACTGCTCTATCATCAAACCAAATCAAATCTGCCTGGGATCTTGGTGGGGACTGACTGAGGAGGTGTGGAGGGACGGGATCCGTTTAGGTTCAGTTAACGCCAGGTTGCAGCAGATTCAATTCAAAGTCATGCATAGATTACACCGCCCTAAGGAAAAGATTAACAAAATGTGTCCTGATCTATCGATATGTGTGACAAATGGGACTTTTCAAAAGGTGCTCCAGGCCATACTCTTTGGTTTTGTCCTAAGACTGTCCCTTTTTGGCAGGATGTCTTTAACTGGTATTTACAGATTGAACCTGATGTGCTAACTGCCTTGTTTGGTTAATCCAAAGCTTCCCTTGCATTGCCCTGCACTGTACAGCAGACACTAATCTGATGTATTCTCTGCCACGTTTTCTCTTTAATGATAGGCTGATCTAGGTTTAAACATTGATGTATCTACCTCTTCCTAGTCTGTTTTTGTTTGTTGTTGTTGTTTTTATTATTATTTTTGTCATTTGAAGTAAAGTAAAGAGTAGTTTGTTAAGTAAAGTAAAAAGAAGTAATTCAAAAAAACGTTTTGGTAGGTTTGTATGCAAGACCTCAAATAGTAAAAATGTTTATTGTTGTTAGCTATTTCATGATGTTTTCTTTGCCCCGGCGGTTACCTGTGCACCTGACAGTCATCAGCATCTTGTGTGTGGTCTCACCTCTCCATGAATGAATACGGTGGGGGAAACTGTGCCATCTGCGGCGATGGATAGCACACGCTTTTACTTCTGTTTCTGTTCTTGATGTCCGACCCATTGCCACCAATCTATAACACAAACAATTAGTTTGAGTTTTTCAGCGTGTGTGTGTGTGTGTGTGTGTGTGTGTGTGTGCGTGCGCACTAACCTTTTTGTACCTCTCTAGTGCTGTTCTCAGACCATCGTTGGTGTCATGGAGTTTCCTGTTGGCTGTTCTACACACACACACACACACACACACACCAGAAGGACACAGAAGAGTCAGTGCTGTGATATAAATTGCTCTTTCTCATCACTCCATTCATGACTTAATTCCACAGTGACTAGTGGCTGTTTGCTGTTTGACAAACTGTGAAGGGGTATCTTTTCCTACAGTGGGGTGTGTGTGTGTGTGTGTGTGTGTGTGTGAGAGTGTGTATGACTAGCTGACTTACTGCAGAACCTCGATCTGGGCCTCCAGGACGTCTCTCTCGTCAGAGAAAGCTTTCATTAACTCCTCGTCTCTGCACACAAAACACAGTCATGAACAACACACTAACACCACTGTGTAGTGTTGAAACTGTACACAAGAATATAGAGGAGACTGGCTACATTGAATTTTACACTTTTAGAGGGTTTGTGCTCGTTTACGGCAACTCTATCAATGTCCACTGCATCACCAAAGCTGATTTTATATCCTCCGGTCAATTTGTTTAAGTTTGGCAATTGAGATTCAACAGTTAACAGTCTGCATGTTTATCTGTAATTTACTGTATGAGGTTTTAAAATAGATGTATTTTAAATTTATGGTTTTTTTTTTATGTTTTAACCAGATGTTTCTGTGTAACTGATGGCCTATGAAGCCACAGAAATATTGATGTATTCTTTTTTCATGCTGCATTCTTTGCCAGGTTTCTTTTGCAAAAGAGATTTCAATCTCAGTGAGGCTTTGACCAGCATGAGTAGTGGTTAAATAAAATAAAATTTAAAATAAAAAAAATTAAAACAGAATTTTGTTATGATATTAACCCTATAAAGCCATTTGTATCATATATGATACACATTTTCAATTCTGTTTTTCATTTTCAGTTTAATCAATACTTGACCAAAATACTGTTGAATACCTTTGAACACTTCCCCTGTTCACCCTGGACCATTGGCACTTCAAGTACATATCATATATCATACACCAGAAAGGTGGTGTAATAACATTTTTTTTTTCTTTTTTATATATATATATTGTTTTAGGACTAAATAAAGGGTTCAGTTTCAAAAAATTGGAATTTTCTGCCAATTCTTTCATAGTTCAGGCTTTGTAGGGTTAAAATTTAACATCATATGATGTTGGCCCAAACAGTCACCAAACAGTCAGATGAAATTCAACATGTCAACATATTCTACTACAGCATACACTATTAAAGCTAATAACTTATCATATTCCTGTTATACAATTAATTATGCTCTTTGTGCTGTGAACATGCTGAGCTAAAGCATATTCATATCACACTCACAAATTCCAGAATATTTCCATTCCTGCTATTCAAACTGAGATGGAGACTTTGAAAACTAACGCTGAGTAAGATGAGATTGTGTATTTTATCACATTCAGGAGAAGAGTTTACCTGGGTCATTATAACATTATAACTGTACATGTGAGGCAGTTCAAAGGGCCAGATTGTTAATGTTTCCCTCCCGGTGGCCCTGTTGCCAAGCAACCGTGCTGAATTGTGTCATTGTGTGTGTGAAGTCACACCAGGATATCCTGTTACAGCTGTGACAAAACGTAAACACCCCTGGGAATGGTCAGTTAATCAGTCTGAGGGGGCGTGGCCTCCGGCTCTGCCTTTCTGCTACCTGGGAGGCAGTGCTAGGTTTACACTGTAGGATGCTTAGCGATGTAGGATGTATAGCGCGAGCGTGTATGTGTGTGTGCTTGATTGGTCTGTGTTGGCATTATGTAACAGTCCTCTCTCTTTTTCACCACATGAATTAAAACTCTATCAGTCATTCTGGCACAACACAGCACTGTGCACCGCTACACTGCAGGGCAATAGCTGTAAAAAAAATAAAATAAATAAATTTACAACAATTCCTTAAACTCTGGACCACAGGTAAGTCCATGCATCTGACACGTGAGCAGAGTACTGCCATGTTTCAATGAGCTTGGGGACTGGATCAAAATAAAGTTGGCTTTGTTTTGCATCCTGTCTCTTGGGTGTTTTCTGGTAGTGCCGGTTAGTTCAGGCTGTGTCCTGTAGTTTGTTTTATTTGCTGCAGGCTGTGCTGCATCACTTCATTTTGTGACTGATTGCTGACTATAGTTATTTATAGGTAGGCTCATACTCTGCAAAGTCCTTTGACACATGCTTTGTGATAAATGGCTATGTAAATAAACTTGACTCACCTAATCAGTGATTTATGACTAATAATGTGAGCTACAGAAAATGCTGTTGGCTTTTTGACTGGTCAGGTAAAACGTTTAGGCCTATTAAAGTCAACTCACACTTAATTAATTGCAAAATCCTCCAAATCATGCTCAGTAAATGAAGCCGTGTTACAACAATGGATCAAGTTAACATAAATTAAGTCATGTCAAATAACCTGGACAGAACACAGTGAAAACAAATTACACACCAAAAACAACAAGACAAAACAAAATGAAGCAAAACTCAAAAAAGCTGACCGCTCGTTGTTGATGCTTTGATCAGTTAGTTCTGTCTTCAGTGAGTCCATGTCGCTCTGCAGACAGGCAACTTTGGTCTGAGACCTCATCAGCTCGTGTTTTATCTTCTGGTTCTCCTGTAGAGAGAAAGAGACAGACAGAGAGATGGTGAAAGTGAAAGAGGGAGAGAGGGGTGTAAGGAAAGAGAGAGAGAAGGAAAAGAAAGAAAAACATCAGAAGTTTAAAAAAAAAAAAACTGATGCACCTGATGTTTGTTGGGATTTATGGATTACCATTCTAGACACAAATGACATTAAAACAGAAACATCAAAAATTAGTCAAGACTGTCCCAGTATGAACGTTACAGTTCGGGGCATGCAGTCATATGAAGAATACCAGGTAGCCAAACTGGAACCAAAGTTCACAGGTGCGAGTTCCAACTGGAAACTTTAAGCTGTGAGCCGATAGCACATTAGCAAGATGCCGTGCCAAACTGTGTCTCACTGAGCCACAATACAGCGAGCTGCAATGACAAACAGGAGCTAGGTGACCTGCCTGCCTCTGTCAAATCGGCTGTGTGGGAAAATTCCCAGTGAACTACAACAGCAATGGAGAGTGAGTGGTGGATTGGAGGAGGACGGTGTGTTGATATTGTTCAGCAGTCACACAGTATCTGTGCTGAGACTCACTCACAGTTGGCAAACTGTCACCTGGCTGACTGTACCTGCCATCACAGTCCCTCCCTACAGAGACAGAGTTTTTTCCTCTGTCTCTGATAGGGTTAGGGTTGGGCTTTAGCTTTGAATGTTTAAACACAACCCAAACCTGCACTAAACTCATTCCTCTGTGTAGTCGTCTCTAGTCAAGAGAGATGTAGTCTCACCAGTGTCAGCTCGTTTATCCTCTTCTTCAAAGCTGGGCTCTCATCATTTACAGTGATGTTCTTGTACTTCTCCTCCACCTGATGAGATAAAAGATGGTTACCACACTCAGTCCTGGTCCAAGATGCAGCATACACCTAGATCATCACTGACTATGCTCACAGTGAAGATGATCAAGGCAGACTCAAATAAAAAGTGTTCACACTTAGGTTATAGAAGTGCTTATTTGTACAAAGCCCCCAAAATCACAGTCATTCTGAAGCGACTCTGAAGTTTTAGTTGTTGGTGTAAGTTATAAAAAAACAGGTAGATTCTATATGTTAGTGTATGAGCATGTTGATTGCAAATTTGACTATGGGAGTTTAATTTTGATGCATTATAGAGGACACAAGTGTGATGCATGACAGTCAAATATATAAAAACACTTACCACCTTCATCCTCTGTATCTTACACTGCAGCTCACACACTTCATTTTCATAAGTTCTTTTCAACTCATCCAGTGCTGTGTCTGCTCGCTTGGTTTCCTACAAACATGCACGCACACACACACACACACACACACACACACACACACACACGCTCTTTGAACATCCTACATTTCTCAGACATATAAAACAATCATAACTATCATGAACCAACATTAGTATACAATATGTTCCAGAGATAAAAACAATCTGTACTACTTTAGGGCGGGATTTTGAGCCAATGATGGACACGGGTGGGTGTTAATCGTTAAGGCATCAATACTAGCATCAAATCAGCACTGACCGAGTATTTGACATTACATGGAAGCATACAGATCAGGCAGCTCCCAAAAACACACACAGACACACACACACACTACACACTCTCTCACAAACACTACAGTGTGAGAGAGTGCAGGTGACTGCCCTCTAGTTATGTGTGCTTTTCTAATACAAAACAAACAGCAGCTCCTGAGTTAGCTGAGTCAATGAAGAACACTTACATAAGTTTACACACAGACTCATGCACAGGGTGATAAGATGTGGCTCATGTTCCCCACACAACACCGCTTCCCCAGAGTGAAAGTAGGCTTTGAAAAGCTGCACGGTGACCAGCAACGTCAGCGACGAGGACAAAGTTAAGAGAGTAAAACAAATCTGATACCTGCAAGTGTTTTGTAGCACTGGTCCTTATCAGCATTTGCAACTTTTTAAAGAGCTCTGTCTCTGAGTCAGGCGTTGACAAATTTGACAAATACTTTTCAGTTAATGTCATGGAAAGCAACATTTTGTTATCACAACTAATCATTTTATAAACCATGCCACTTAATCTGTTTTGACCCAGATTCCAGGAAATACCACAGACTTCCACAGAGGTTTAAATTCATGGAATAAACTTCAAATCAAAGGCCTTGAAGGCATCAAAATCTACTGTGATGCAACACAGCTAACCCAGCAACACAGACTCACAATACTGTACCAATATTCACTGAGTCATAAAAGTAAATAATATTTCCAAATTCTCTATGGTTTGTTTGAGCCTGCTTATGTGCCAATTAGGCGGGGCTTGGCACAAAAAATGTATTATTTTCTTAATGACGAGGTAGTGAATAGCACCCATTTGGCTGCAAAGTGTTTAAAAATAAAAACTGCAATTTATAGCAACTACTAGTCCCAGGTCATCTAAAAATGAATGTCACAGAGCCATGGTGGGGTTTCCTAAAATACATGTCATAGTGAGGAAACATGAGTCAAAAAGCGTGTAGTCTGATGCTTTATAGATCATCATCGTTTTCATCTACACAGCACCTATCGTTATCATCACTAACACAGTCTTATCATTTTCAATCCAATCCAATACATATCATTCCGGCCTCCTATCTGACATTTCAGATCTCAAATCCAGGGTGTGCAGCCGTGCTGATGTACACACTCCACCTGATCAGGAGGTGTGTCTGAGGTCAGGTCAGTCATCTGATATTCTGCTGTATGTGTTTGTTTGACATGAGGGAAGAGCGGAGCAAACCCACCCTGCTTATCGCTTTGCCTAACCACACTATACACACTCCAGGGAAAACAGGATACCTTGATAGCTTGGAATACTAAAGCAAGCCACATTCCCAAGTCTTCCCTGGAAGCCAACTCATATTTGGCACAGAGGAAGGACTTCAATGAGTCACAAAGTCATGTGTGGCCATGTGTGACTGTGTATTTGTGTTTTGGGAGTGATACATGCGTGTTCATGCAGTGTGTGTTTGTGTGTGTGTGTGTGTGTGTGTGTGTGTGTGTGTCTGTCCCACCTGCTGCCGTGCCCTCCTCTCAGCAGCGTGAATACGTTGGTCCATCTCCTCCTCCATCTCACTGAGTTGCATTGATGCTTGGTCCTGTGCTCTGTAAGCAAGGCAGCAATATAATCAGTCATTTTACTGCAGAAACCTTGTAGGTCTCATTTTGCAGTCTCTAATTGACAGCTTCATGACCTTATGACCAAGCCAAATACTTTCCATGCACTTTAAAATATTAAAAATAAATAAATAAATAAATCAGCTGGCATATCTATAGTTACACGTCTATAATATTATGGTGGAGTTTAACTTTCAGAGAGATAAGGTTTCTATGTGACATCACAGAGCTCAATAACTAGATTTTTACACATTTAACATCTAACCGTAACCCTAGTGTTTGTGATTGCAGACACACAGTATTTTGCATGGCATGTAGAATATACAGTAGTAGCAACCCCTGGACTTTGTTCTTTATTCTTGAGACAAGTTAAGTATCCGACACATTGTTAAGAGGGAGCCTCTCTTGCGTCACAGTGTGTGTTTCCATACCGTTTGACAGCGAGCGCCAGGTTCTCCATCTCTGCATGGTGCTGTTTGATTTCTTTGGTGAAGTTTGTGATGATTCTCTCAAACTGAGGCACCAGTCTGGGTTCGGTCAGACTGATGTTCTGGTATAGGGCAGCCGCCTGCTCATTCCTGAAAGAAAAAAAAAAAAAAAAAAAAAAAAAAGATTGATTTGATTTCAACTTAGCAGTGTATACACATGTCAAGCAGTGTTCCCCCACAGTTTTTTTTTTTTTTTTTTTTTACAGAAACTCAGGGTTGGATGATTCTGTTCGTTTCTTTGGTTTCATGAGGGGTTTCAAACTAACACAAAAATATATTATTGTTCATAACTGTCAATACTAACAGCCATTTTGGTGAGTGAGCTTCTCTTATGTACTTTTGGTGTCAAAATGAAGCTTCTCCAACTGAGGCGTTGATTGTTATGTGTTGTGATGCAGCACTTTTGGCACTGCAGAAATGTAAAGTCAAACTACACAGTGAAATTGGGACAACATAATGTAGATTAAATAGAGCATATGCAAAAAGAAAATAAGCCAGAATGTGGCACCACGTAAGTGGCAGAGAAAGGCCACGGGGCATCAAAACATTTAACTAAAGCTGAGTGTGACTGTGAAGAGCACACACAAGCACACACACACATAAAATAATGTAGGTCAGACTTAATTTTGTCTTACTTTGTTTGCCATTGTCACAGCATTTCCTATATTCCACCACAATTCAATAACAAAAAGTAAAAGTATGAACAACTTGGCGAACACTTTCTAAAACACAGTGGCTCATAAAGGCAGTACAGCTTCAGTCTAGTTTCTGTGTGTGCAATTATACAATTTGTCCCATTTATAGAGTTGTGAAGTCATTAACATTATTCTATGGCAATTAAGTCTCCTGCGTCACATCCCAACGGTAAAACTGGGTCATATGAATCCGTGATGTGAGTGTGTGTGTCTTTGTCTGACAGGTAGGCCAGGCTGTAATCCTAAAGCATATAGACACTGCTTCCTGTCTGTCAACAGCGTTAGGTGAGACACAGCAGGCGGCTGCGTCACTCAGAGTTACACACAAACTGAAAAAAACAGACTCTTAAACACAGCATATAGGCCAACAGATACAGAAATGCATAGACCCAAACAGACAGAGACGAACACACACACACACACACACACACACAAAAGTCATGCTGACCACCAGGATGCCCAGTCTCCCCAGGGTTAGACCAAAAACTCTTTTTAGCCGTGGTCTCTTGGGAACCTGCAGGACACATCACTTTGGGAAATGTTTACCTCACAGGCACACGGCTTTGAAAATGGATGAAAATGGATAGTGCTGTCAAAACCAAATGCTGACCAGTGTGATAGAAAAAAAAAAAAATCAATTAAGTAAAATAAGATAAAAATAAAAAGCAGATTACAAAAGTAATACTCTTGGAGGATTAAAAATAAAAATTACAAAAATGCAACTGGGAAAGCATGGAAGCCATGTTGTAAAAACAAAAGCTAAATCATGATGTACTTGTGTAGTGGCTTTTAAATTTAGTATGTGATGTATTCATGATTCCAGGACTTTTCACATCATCACACTCATGAAGCATCTCAGTGTGAGATGGAACAAATCCCTATTTATTTCCTTGTTTCACCTCTTTTTCCGGCGTTAACATGGCGTTCACTGTGGGGCTGCTGAAATTCCCCGATCATTTATATATTCCTGTACTCACTGAAAGAATATACAGTGCCATACTGTTTAATGGATTCATTCTACCACCCTCCCTGTTGAACTTTTCATTGCTCTCACTTCTCATAATCACACATATGCACACCCTTCCTCCCCTGAGAAACAAACACTTCTCTTCAGTGAGTTGTGTATTTTCCGAAAAATGATCTATCAGCTGACTGATGTAATAACGACTCCGACTGCTGGGAGATAAGGAGGCACATTTAGCTGAGCAGAAGACGGCACCACTGTGACAATCAATGTCCCAGATGACACAGCATGGCAGCGCGAGGACCGGTCCCATGCCAGGCCCGGGGCCACACACACATACGCACACACACACGCACGCACACACACACACACACATACACACACACAAACATATAGAAACCAACACACTCACACAGATACACAAAGATATAAAGACCCACCCAAACACTGTGGATTTCCATCAGGGCAAAGAGATTAAAAGAGTGGGCCAAATTTAAGAAAATACCGGAACTATTATTACAATAATACAGACGGTTGCAGTTTAGGTAAAACAGAGATAAGCATGGAAGGGGGCAATCACAGCAATCTCAAGAAACACCTGCAACCCCAGTGTTACTTTTAATGCAGCGTTTGACTGCTTGAGTAGATTCTGCTGCCTTAAGTTTCTCGAAAGATCTCCTCCTCGTCCAGTTAGGATAGCATTCTTGTTTTTTTCTGTTTTTAATCCATTGATACGAGTCAAACTGCAGCCATTGTGTGCTTCGGTAATACTAGATTGCATCAAAATGCACGTCAGGTTTCTATTATAAAACATGATCACTGTCCCTTTAGATTAAAAATGTCATAATGTTCATTGCCACGTTCAATATTCAGGGTCACAAGTGGTGGGAGCCTTTCCCAGAATGCACTGGGCAGAGGACAGGAAACACCATGGACAGGCAGACAGTCCATCACATCAGGAGATACGAGATGCATCCACCGGGCTAACCTGAAGCACCAACCTAACCAAGCGTGCAGGCGTGCTCCAAATTGGGTAGGGGTCCAAATCGGGGGGCCACAATGGGTATGCACACCCAGCAGGTGCATTTAATGTTAACACACCGACAAAACACACTCACACACATTCAAACCTTTGGGTACTTTATAGTCACCAATTCATATGAGCTGCATGCGTTTGGACTGTAGGAGGAAATTAACCCACACAAACAAATGGAGAACACACAGAAAACACCAGGGCAGAGATTCAAATCCAGGACTGTCCTCAGTAAACAGCAATAACAACCCATAATACCATATCTCATCACTGACAAGAGAGAGGGTCATATTTTCAAAATGGGAACGATCTCAATTTGGAGTTAAACTCTTGTCCCCAACTGACTTGACAACCAACCAGAGAGCATTAGTTGTGTATAATACCTAATTCCGGTTATTGATATTTTTATCTGGTGAGATGATCATGGCCCTCAACTTCAGCTAACTCCCCACCTCACATTAGTGAACAACATCCTGATACCTGCTTGGCACAAGGTCAAAAAAGAAGCCGCAATCACAAACGAGATCAAATCACAAATCACAGCAACAACCTGTGATTGGTGTATGAGAATTATACAGAATCACTGCTGCAACCCAACGCCATCACATCAGTGCAGCAGAGCATCAATAAGAGGATCAAAAAGTGCCAGTATCTATAAGGGCATGATTTAAACTGATGGTCGCCCATAAATATATACTGAAAAATACTCCAGCATGCAGGACGAAACACTCTCACACAAAGATTTTAAACACCTGCACACACACACACACACACACACAAAACACAACACGTACAATGCTTCCATACAAGAAACAAATGCATATATCTGTGTTAAGTCTTTGCATTACATAAGCTATAAGAGTGTGTGGAAGTGTCACATCTCACAAGCTTATCAGGAAGGTGTCCCACTACAAGCAGATTTCACAAATAAAGCAAGGTTAGTTTCATTTATAGCTCCACATTGAATTATCATGAATTGACACTGCTATACTGGCCATTTTTCACTGTCAGCGTCATTAGTTTAAGTTCACAACATCCTCTAGAGAAATGAATGATCTCTTCTCTCTCTCTCTCTTCTGTAACAAATATTGCATCAATGTCATAGGGATGACTATTGCTTCTTTCATAAAGTTTTCGATAAACCATAACTGTTGATCATTAATGACGTGGCTATGATGCACAAGCGGGTACGGACAAATAACATCTATAACAGTCTAATAAGTTCAGAGAGTTGCATTCCTTCACTGCAATACACTTTACGTTACATTACAACATACAAAATCCCAGAAGAAAATGATCACGCGGACTTGTGTTTTTAACGTACACTATACAAAAACTGCAGAGCGTCAACTGAAGAGAGGCCTCTGCTTATTCCATGTTTTTTTTGTACAGTTGAGTCTTAATGAACCTCACTCCAATTGACCATCTGCAATTTTGCATTGTGTACCTTAAAGATATTGTTTTGTCTCTTAAAGATAAGATAAAGTTGATAGACATTATTTTGTGTCACTATCTATGGTTTTCAATAGCCAACCATTTATTGGACTGAGAGTAAAATTAAAGTGCTGTGCACAAAGAGTAATAAGGTAACATTATCTGTCATCATCTGTCTTTTAAATCTTGTATTTATGACTTATTTTATTTGTCTTATTATTTTTACTGACTTTATGTCAGTTAAACAAACAAACAAACAAACATGTCATATAATATCGATATATTGCCCAGCCCAAGTTATATTGGAACAATTAGGATGATACACTGGTATTAACAAATGTTAATACTTTGTTAAGAAGAGATAACAAAGTAGCATAAAAGGGGCATGCCCTGCCACTGTCAATGTACACAGAATAATGAACAGGACTTCCTGTCTGAGTCTTCAGAATGAGCACTTGTTTTTGTATATTTTTTCTCTGTTTGTAGTGAGATGCTCTTCGACACTCTGTATGAGAGTGTGTGACACTTACAGGCACTCAAACACACACACACACACACACACACACACACACACACACACACACACACACAGATACACACATACACATACTTTTGACATGTAGCATTGTGTTTCATGTGAGTATTTCATGTTTCTGTGAGTATTTGTATGAGTGAATAGGATACCTGTATGTTTAACAACAAAGGTTGAATTATGCCATACCTGGCCTCACATAAACTACTTTGGACTTATTCTGTATTTAAAACGTTACAATACTCTCCATATGCCCTCCTGGCAGAATTACATACATCATCTGTCCCCTAACAAAGTTCCCTACGAGTGGGGGCTGTAATTTAACTTTGATCTAATCGCCTATTGTTTCACCTGAGAAAAGGAAACGCACTTGGTACTTTAATCATAACCAATCTAAGCCATATATCCAGGGCAGGTGTTTTCTCTCACTTTGGGATGAACTTGGACTGGTCCCCCAGTCTTGTCTCGAAGTCCTCCCAGGCGGCGGACACCACTCCTCCCTCCATCTCGTCCCCGTAGCGGTCGTGGAAGCCGCTGATGAACTCCAGCAGGGTGACGGTGCCGTCGTTGTCCACGTCCAGCCGGTCAAATATCCTCTCGGCCTCGGCCGCGGAGACGTGCAGCTCGGCGCAGATGATCAGAAACTCATTTTTCTCGATCTGCCCGGAGTTGTCCACGTCGTAGGCACGGAAGAGGGAGCGCAGCCGGTCCTGCTCCTCGGCGCTCATACCCTTTACTCTGGAGGAGAAGGAAAAGAACTTTTAAATGACCACTCAGACAAACCAGTGAGTCATCAGACAGCTTATACGCTGAGAACTGACAGCCTTTTGATGCAGGGATGTCAGCAACCATAAAATCCTCTGCTCTCCACAGTTGCGCCTGTTATCCAAGTTAGAGCTGTATGTCTATCCACGCATTGCGCCAGCTGTGAGGATATACATAACCGAATGACGATCCCAGAGGTTATACAGTTTGGGCCACAAAACTGATCAAAATCAAAACATGGGTATTTCCAATCGTGTTTTGCCTTTGTATCAGCAATACCTGGATGGCTTGCGGCAAATGGCTGTGGAAAAATAGAAGCTGCTGATCTGACTCAGGTGTTAGCCATACCTGCGCGAGCCTGTGTGCATACATGCGTGTGCGTGTGCATGTGCGTGTGTGTCTCCCTTTCTGAAAGTTAAACAAAGGAAGTCTGGGCGCCCAGCCAAGGTGCACTACCAGCACAGAAGCGCCCATAATGGAATGAATAAACTTTCTAAATCCAAAGGAGCTCATAATCAGCATCTTGTATAACCACCCAACCTGTGACACCGCCTGGTTATGCGACATTTGAAAACACAGTGAATTTACTCTGACTTACCAGAGACAAAGTGTTTTAAACACGGCATTTCTTATTTCCACCTGTGGCGCCTTTAAAAGCAAATTTTCACTGTGTATAAATGTTGATTGGACTTGCCCTGTAGATCTTTTGCACTTGTCTTTGTGGTAGAAAATTAACCAATTAATGTTTGCAAGGAATCCAGAAAATGGTGGCAGTGACTTTGGTGTACTAATACTTTATCTCTCCCCTATCTGCCTTTCATTTTCTATTCATATGTCTGCTCCCATCTATTTCTATTACACAAACACACACACTACACTCCATCTACAGGAGTATTATGGAGAGTCCTGGTAGTAGCTGTATTAGAATTAATCAGTTCTTATAAGAAGCAGCAGCTGATTTATTGAATCATATCAATGCCTGAGTGACTAATGACCATGTTTCTTGTCAGTCAAAAACAGACACAAAGACAGTGTCAATTGACCAAAATTGATGAACAAACCATTAAACCATGTCATTGGTTTATCATCTAAACCTTGCTTTTAATTGGCAGTGGAAATCTCTTTTTAAAATGACTGATGAGCTTATATGCCAAGATCAGGCTACTTTTATTTCTGTCTGTTGCCATTCATATCACATTATTTGTTCATAGTGACAAAAATTCCTGCCATGTCTTGGCTCTGAGAGAGGCCATATTACATGTTTTACCCCGACAAATCAGCACGTGCCATCTTTCAAGATCTAGCACAACATCTGCAGGTGATCACGGAGGAGAGGTGAAGAAATTAACAGTATGACAGTCAGTTACACAGGTCGCTGGAGTTGTTACACAAGTCGCCAAAAAGCCCAAACATTCGGACGTGTTAGACTTTCTGTTGGAGCATTGTGGTCGTGAGCCATTTGGATGACAAATCTCAGTTGTTGGAACATGCCATGCTACATGTTTACAGCCACCCAAATATTGTTCGCAAACACATATTTGGGTGCGACACTGGAAATTTGTCAGCCATAACAAAACTGTTTTGGACAACATCAGTAGACGTTTTTCACAGCAGCCATTTTGACATGAATAGCAGGGTAAACACAGGTTACGAGTGACATTAAGGTACTGAGCACGACATCCACAGAAGATTGTTGAGGAGGGGGAGGAAATGAACAGTATGGCAGTGAACTAGACCTGCCAAAATGCATTTTCACATGCATAGCAGGGTAAACACAGGTGTTACTAATAACATGAGGCTCCATTTTGGTCAAGTTCAAGTTTTATTTGTCACATGCCTGATGTACAAGTACAGTAGCAGTGAAATGCCAACATGGCGCAGACGTCCAACAGAGGCAGGGTCCTGGTATTGTTAAGGCATGTGCACTCAAATGGAACCTGAATTAATCTCATTAGTAACACCTGAACATACCTGCTGTTTCATGTAAAAATAGTTACTGTGGAAAAGGTTCGTGTCCAAGAGTGGACTCTATGTCTATAAATAATGTAAACATAATTCCTCTTTTGGAATAAATAGCATGGAATCAGTGAAAACTAGACATTGCTCTCTAGTGCATAAATTAAGTAGAAAAGCTCACTTTGGCTAAAGCCACTACAGCATAGCGACATATCGCAACACTTCAATGCAGCGCTGCTATGAATTCCACTGGAGTTCTGGGCAAGATACGCCCACATTGTTAAGGTTAGGGTTATGGTTGGGTGAGGGCTTTTTTTTGGGTGTCAAATAAAAGGGTGTTTTAATGAGCGGGCAACAGACCAACAAATTCTCGCACCAATCAGAGTGCCTTTAGGCATATCTTGCCCACAACATGTGAGTTTTGCCAAACTACAAATGACAGGCATGTTCTTTGAAAGGTTATATACAGCTTAAAGGCCTAGTCACATCTAGAGCAGTGAGGGCAGCTACTGACTATAACAACACATTGTTGCTCAAGTTTTCACACTCGATGTTGTGATCATTGCATGAGCGATCCACTTCTGATCACCCTTCTCTGTTAGAAGTTTAATCTTAGTTAATAGTCATCACTGTAGATGTGGATGGGACTTAGTTCCTGTATTCAAACATTCTCATAACGTTTATCTCAATCTACTATTTTAATATGAATATTGCAGTTCCAAATGAGTTTCTCATTTGGGTTATCAGGTGGATTGGTTGAGTGAGACCTTTACCCTGCAGACCCATAATACCTGTCATGGTAAACATGTACATGTCTTGTGCAATATACCATGCACTATACATATATTGAAAACTTTTGACATCTGACCTGGATACAAACTCTTTGTCCTGACTCTCTTTAGGCTCTTCCTCTGCCACGGGTGGCTCCTCTGGGCTTTCTGGCTCCACATCTTCCGTTCGCTCCTGATGGCGGTCCTGGAACCCATTGATGAACTCCTCCAAGGTCACGGTGCCATCTTTGTTGATATCCAGGCGGTTGAATATGTTCTCTGCCTCTTCAGCTGGGACTTGGAGCTCCTGGCAGATGGTGAGGAACTCATTTTTTTCAATCTCCCCCGAATTATCCGCATCGTAGGTATGGAAGAGCGTGTGCAGACGCTTCAGTTCTGCCTTGCTCATGCCCTTTCCTAACGCCATGATTTTGCTGTCCGGGAACAAAATTGCTCAGGTTCTCTTAATGTAATCTTTTATTGCGCAGCTTTAGAAAAAATGAGGTTAAATAAGATCTTAAAGTATGAAGAAAACAACCGCTTGCGCTAAGAATCACAACCAAACAGATATAGCATACCACGGATATACAAGTTGTAAAAACACCCATAGTCTGTTTGGTTGAATGTGATCTGAGTAGCTTTCAGGTAGATGAGGAGGCTGCAAAAGTAATCCTTCTCAAAATTGCCAGATTTCTACCGCAGTGCCTATTTGCGAGGATCAGAGGAGGAGATAAGCCATGTCCTAGGTGGGCGTAAGTAAGCTGGTCCACTAGATGTCTGAGGAGATCCCATCACTCAATGGGAAATGACTGCAGCCCCAGGATGGTCTCTACCTTCCTGGTACAGTCCCACTATTTATATGCCCCCTCCCTCTCTCTTTTTGCCTTTCCTTCTTCCCGCTTTAGCAAACACACACGTGAACTCCCACGAAACACATAACCTCATGACGATCCTTTCAGCACCCAGGGCTCCTGACCACCGGTGTCAAAATGGCATTGCAAATATTGTTAAAGCCATGACCAGATGGCATCAAAGCAGTACCAGCCCTTAGGAGAAGAGGGGAAAAAAAAGAAAAAAAAATTAAAGGATTTGCAGGAGCATCATGAAGATAAAGTATCCTCTGTTTTCTCTCTAAATAGGTCAATGTTGTTGAGGCTCTGCGTAGTTTTAGCAAAGCAAGAGTAACATTCACTACGCTGTTCAGTTCAGTGGCTTGCTTGCTTTTTGGCTTCACAAAATGGGTTTCTCTGTGTTGGCTGCCAAAAATCTCATGTGTTGATAAGTTAAAGTGATAATAGCTGTCCAGACTGTTTCTATGACAATTAAGCCACAGTAATAAGTTAGCTCATTTTCTGCCAAGCTGTTTCCTTTAGTCACGCACATCAGGAATGTCATCCCTTCTTACCGTTGCTTATTTGTTCAGCAGTATAACAGGACACCACAACTCATCTGAACAATTATACTTTATTTGTATCACATAGCATTTAATTACACAAAATGTTGAGGCTTTTATTATAACCATGAGTGAATTACTAATAAACCAAA
>NC_043988.1:20734238-20754238 GCF_902150065.1 Myripristis murdjan | reverse complement strand
TAAAACCTGACGAACACACACACACACACACACACACACACACACACACACACACACACACACACACACACACACAGGAAACTTGGCTGACCTCTCTCTGTGTCTTGTGATGAGTTTTATGAGCGGGTCGTCAGTGACCTGACAGCCATTCAGGACAACAGTCTCCAGCCTTAACCTTTAAATAATTATTATTAACCATGGCGGAAAGAAAAAATAAAGATACATTACTTACATTACATACATACATTACATTACTGTAATGTAGTGAGATCTGTAGCAATTCTGAATCCACAGTTGGGCACAGTTAGCTGTAAAGACATTTGATGGGCTATTATGCAGATCAGCTGTATGATGGGTGTATAATGTTGAGTAATGAAGGTCGGTAGTGGAACTGATGAATGGAAAAGATAAATCATGTTGTATATACCTTTATAAAACTGTAGATAAATGTAAGCTGTTCCATTTGTAATTTTGTAGATGTGCCATGACTGAAAAGTGGCATGAATAAACCTGTGGGACAAAACCCTCTGCTGTTGAACAAAAACGAACTCATGATCTGACCTAATCTGGCCCAAGGGGATGTCTGGTGGGTTTAATTGCTCTGGTAGGGCTCATCCTAAGTTTTAGTGGCATGTATTTTTTTAATAAGCCCTCATCAGTGACGGACTGGGATGGATCAAAAAAATATCTCCAGCATTTGCGGCCTTATTTTCAAACCCAGTGCCAACCTCAACTACATCTTTAACCAAGTAGTCCTAGGGCTGTTAATAAGATTGTCACAGGATATTCAGCATATGTCTTACACAGTTATAAATGACACATAAATACACATAAAACCACAGCCTATTATAATATGCTGTGTCTTACCCTCATGCAGTTAAGTTAGCCACCAAGGAGCTTTGCTTTTCTCTGCAATGCTATCAATGACATTGTCAGAGTCAAGCTTCTTCAGGATGTCTTCCTCAGTTGCCATCATTATGAAGGCCTCTAAATTCTCCTGTGATACACTGGTCCTCAAACGATGCATTATAAATTTCAATCTGGATAAAAATTCTTTCACATGCCACTTGTGTGCAGAAAGTTAACAAAAATGTATGCTATAAGCATGAGCGAATGACTTCAACTGCTGAAGGAGGAAAGAGCAGCACAGTGCACAGTTCAGAGTCTGACTTCATACTCAGAAGAGTGTTCCCAGTGTGTGGCAAAGTTTGATAACTCAGACTGTAAATTCTCACATGTAGCATCGTCATTTAGTCATTGGCTTTATGGTTGGTAAATTACAAGGATCCAGACATGCTAAATCAGCATTAAGTTTCCTATTCTGCAGGAAGCGGTGATGCATACACTCAGAGGCTGTATCCAGAGTGAGGTTGTGGGCATGGATGCTATGAACAGTCCAATGAGTCTGTAGCTTTGTTCTCTGCATTAACCTGGCGTTGCTTTTTTTTTTTTTTTTTTTTTTTTCCAGAGGCATTTTGCTGGCAATGCAGCCTAGACCTGAAAAATCAGACAATTCTTCACTGTGAAATGTAATGTTTGCACAGGTCACAATATTGTCTGTAGCTTCTTTCACTGTATAAAGTCACTGACATATTTTTCAGCTGCTCATGTGTTTCTGTTACCTTGTGATGGGCAGCCAAGAGATCCGACCCACTGGTTTGGAGGTAGATTGACAATGAAAAAGTCAGTGCAAAAATGTGCACAAACACCTGGGCAGTCAAAACCACTGGTACTTCAGCAGTGACTCCATGACGCCTTGCACCTTTGCACGCACAGCTGAGTTAAACCTTTGATTTTCCTGAACCTTTTTATTTATTTATTTTTTTAAAGATTATTATTATTATTATTATTATTATTGGCATTTCTGCTTTATTTTGACAGTCACAGTAGAGATAGACAGAGGATGACATGCAGCAAAGGGCCTGAGGTCAAATTTGAACCCTGGTCACTCACTACGATCGGGACTAAGCCCTGGCCTAGTACATGGCATGTGCTCTTAACTGGTCAGCCACCGGGGCGCCCCTGATATTTCAGAATCTTGAGCAATGTTTTTACACCCTCCACGTACAAACCAGTATCTGTCTGGGCAAATGGTCCAAAGATTTTCCTCAATGCAGCATTCTTTGAGGACCATCTTGTTTCACTAATTATAGAGATCCTTCGATGTTGGGGGTCTTGACTGACAGCTTCCCAAACTATTATTCGCTAATAAGAGTCATGGTGAAATGGGGACTGCCCATTGGTCTGAAAGATACCCCATTAGACTGAAAGTCCATTAGTTTGATGGCCCGTTATCCCAAAAACAAATGGGACATTTTTCGGATGATTGGTGTTTCAGAATAATGGGTCACTGAACCAATGGCATGGCACCGAACAAAACAGATGGAACAAACACCAGGTTGAGTATGTGGGCACAGCACCACACATGAATTTGGCTTGGGGCTTCCTTCGACAGGCAGGCAGAGAAGCCCCTGTATTAGCCTCATTTCCTGCACGTGCTGCTTAGGGATGCTAACCGGTGGCCGTTTGACCGGTTGTTGACCGTTTGAACTTTAATCGAATAATCTTGTCGGTTAAAAAGAAGTTGAGTCAGCCTGGAATGTGATGTGCGTTTGTTCACTTCGAACAGAATTATGATGCTTTAAGTGGGCTGGTACGCACCGGTACGGAGTACTGGCACTTCTCTGTTTTAGCCTGTAGCGTAGCCTGTAGTTTTTACAGCGTACTGGGATTTCTCGTGAGCTCATAGAACCGTCTTGTTCTATTTCTCTCCTTGTGATTTGGCTATACTACATTACCCAGTGTGCACGCCACACACCCATAGCACACACCTGCCCCTTGCGAGCATATGCTCGCGAGACGTTCACTCCTAAGGAGGTCTCGCGAGTCGAATGTGCCAGAAAGCATAGAAAGGGCGTGAAGAAAAAGAGATCTCGCGGACGTTGAATGTAAACATCAGAACGAGTAAACCACTGACAGTTTGATGTCCCGGTTGGTTTGGGATGGTTTAGTGACCTAACGTTATTACAGATGTTGGCGTTTTGTTATGATAGAAACAAACACAGGAGTATGTTATTTAACCCGGCGATGTCGGCACCGACAGCATTCGGCATGCCTACTTTACATAACGATTTCTCCGTGACCGCTTATGATATTCAGAAACTTTAAAAATGTCTGAAACTGTTGTTTGTTGCGGTTATTCTTTAAAGGTTTACAGACAATCAAATAATATTCTCGGTTAACCGAAATAAACCGATTAATGAGGCCCGGTGGTCGACCAAGAAAATTTTCCATTTTCGCCATCCCTAGTGCTGCTGTAGACAACTGTCATATTTATTGAGAGGCAAAAGAATCTCCACAAAGTTTCCATGAACAACTGACATGTCAGTCAATGAGTCTGTGGCCTCAGATTTATTTCCCTGATAACGACATGTACACTTGCCTTTGAGTTTTCCAATGTTTACCTTTTGTTCTCTAATTTGCCTTCTTTTGCACACTTGTCATACAGTCCATACAAGTGTTTTTTTCATGTTCATTTAGCTGCTGATGTCTGTGTCTGCAATCGTATAATGGCTCTTAGCACGATAGCTGACCCACTTGTGTTGAGATCGATCTTTGCAGTGATATGCCTTTCTGATTGGCTCAGGGTGGTCGGACATCTGATGTGGATGAAAACGAGTCCAGTGTGTTGGAATTTGGGCGTGTGAGGAAACTGCATTGGTCCCCCACCTCTGCAGCCGCGGTTGCACCAGCTGCACTCCCGCTACACTCCCCCCCGCTGCGGTTGCTTCCTTGCCTTGCCTTCCAAGGCATTTTGTTGTTTGTTGTCCATTTCTACAAGTTTGCCACCCTGGTGGTCTGCATCTGCCACAAATGACGCCAGTGCTAGCTGAGGCCTACTGCTGATAGTATCGGCTCTGGCTCGTTTTGAAAACAAATGTGTTCATTTAGCACATTTTTCACCCTCAACCAGCCGATGGACTTTCTACACTGCAAAAAGTCAAATCTTACCAAGATTATTTGTCTTATTTCAAGTAAAAATGTCTTATTTGTAGTCAAAATATCTCATTACACTTAAAATAAGACATGATCAGCTCAGAAATAACTTGTCTTTAGACAATTTTCACCTGTTTCAAGTGAAAATTTACTTTACTTACATGGTAACTCTAGATTTGTGATTATTTCACAAATTTCTTGTTACCATCTAGTAGGATCCCCCTTCTGGCATTTTCTCAAATTCCCGCTGGCCAGTCCGTCACTGGATAGGGCATAATGCAAATCAACTGTATGATGGTTTTATAATGTTGAGTGATGAAGATCGGTAGTGGAACAGATGAATGGAAAAGATAAACCATGTTGTATATGCCTCAATAAAACTGTAGATAAATGTAAGCTGTTCCATTTGTAATTTTGTAAATGTGCCATGACTGAAAAGTGGCATGAATAAACCTTTGGGACAAAACCCTCTGCTGTTGCTGTCTGACCTAATCTGACTCAAGGGGCTGTGTGGTGGGTTTAATTGCTCTGGTAGTGCTCATCATGAGTTTTTAGTGGCATTTCCTTTTTAATGAGCCCTGGTTTATAATACTGTCACGATAAAGTAGCTAGCAAAGTGAAATCTGACATTTTCATGAATAGTGATTCAGTCAGTGTGTCACATTTCTTTCAGTGCTTTCTTTTTTGAGCCAGTAATAGAGCACTGAGTTAAAATTTTAAGTCCCCCACACATAACCATTTCATCTGGACCAAAACATACATGCCCTGGGGTTAGTAGCATAATTTGTGTATGTCTATAATTTATGTGTCTATGTGTGTTTGTGTGTGTGTGCCAGTGTATGTGACTGACCCCTTGCCACTGTCGGTCAGAGCTTTCACCCCTGCATCTGTTGCCCCGCTCCAGCTCAAATCCACACTGGTCACATGATCACACAGCTGACCGATCAGATGCAGCAGCAAGTCTCCATGGAGACCGGGTCCAGAGCAACTTATCACCTTCAGTTCCTGCGGTCACCAAATGACAAGATTCAGTCCTCATTAGCTAAGGGGGAGACACTGTCCTCCATTCACCTAGATAATGAAGACATACAGTAACATATAAAGACACACACACACACACTACACTTAAGCGCATATGGATGATTCAGTGCATTTTTGACAGGATTATGGAAAATGCTAACATCTGGAGCACATAGTTAAACTTGCACCAAGTTTATTCCACAGTATGTTACAGTCTTCATCGTCATCATCTAATGAATGAGGAGCAATAGTCCATGTTAGCCACAGGCTGTTAAATAAACAGATACAGATAGACAGATATCATTCTCTTTTCAGCTAATGAGATTACCCTTTGCACTCATCTGATTTCCTGTGGTGGTAAGCAATGAGAGCAATATAATCCCAAGAGAAAAATCACTTATGTTAGTATAAAACCCTGCAAAATGTTATGTGTGAATTTTAATTTTATTTTTTACAGAACTGAAAGTTTACAGGTTGAACAATATAAACTTTAGGGGTCTAAAGATGCCAACTGAAAAATGTTTCTTTCTGTTACACTTTAAAAATATGTCAGACTACTCCAATAACCAAGTTTTTCATTTTCTTACTGTTCCAGTAACACGACATGTACTGAGCTTGGCAACAGGTTGAAGGAGTCAAGATCTGAGGTAAGAAAAAAAAAAATCCACATTTTGCTAATGACAGAATATTCACTGTCAATCATTTGGAATAGGCTGATTAAGTTAATTTCCTTAAGAAACGAAGATCTTTTTTTTCCCCTAAACTATTCCCCCTGTTATTTCTAAAGTCCTGTGGTTGATACTACTCTCTGATCTCCTCACGCAAATCAACTTATTTCTATTTTGGGAGGATCAGGAGAGTATCCCAAATAAACTTTATTTTACCTCCAGAGACTTTCGACTCAGAGAGAAAAACCTCTCCAGGCCAGCAGAGGTGACGGACAGACCGGTGCACCTATACAGAGACAGCTTACGGGGACAACGCCCGCCCATGCAGAACAACCATTGGTCTGTCAAGTTGGAGCACTTCTCAACGCTGATACTCCTCCCTTGTGAGAGAGAGAGAGGGAGAAAGAGAGAGAGAGAGAGAGAGAGAGAGAGAGAGAACAAGTACAAGAGTACAAAACAGAGTGATTAGTGTGTGTGCAGTCTATGTTTGAATCTTAACCGTGACCTGTACAAGATTGAAACACCGTTATCTACTGCATATTTGTGTGTGTGTGTGTGTGTGTGTGTGTGTGTGTGTGTGTGTGTGTGTGTGTGTGTGTGTGTGTGTGCGTGAGCGAGAGATAGTGTGTGTGCGTGTGTAGGTATGAGAACATGTGATGGCATAATTCTGGGATATCATGTGTTTGACCAGGGAGTGGTACAGTCCACCATCACCCTGAAAGTTCTTACATCATTTCTTACATCATGAGAACACACCATGTGGTTACACACACAAGAGAACACACCATGTGGCTACACACACACACACATACACACACACACACTTTTGTATTGCTATTGGAGTGGCTGTAGGGTATTCCAATCACTTAGGTTATTAATTCCCCCATCTTTAAGCACCATTCAAGTCCTATATTGACTTCTCATCAACATGATCATATCTGTAAATCTGACAAATATCAGTTGTGTCGTTATCTATAAGTGTAGAGAATATACTTTAATAGCCTAGAGGTCAATGCTCACTAACCTCAGCTGATTCTGAAAAATGTGAAAAACTACTCTTTGAAACTTCAAAGTTTCTATACACACAGAAGGTAATTCCATGTGATAAATACTTGACTAGAATGTATGTTTGCTAAAATTACTGTTCTGCTGTTTTGTAATCACTCAAATCCGCGCATTAAAGGTATCGAGTGTAATTTGTGACCACCAGTGGTGCCATAGCGCACATTAAGAAAACTTTAAGAGTCCATGTCCTTTGCTCGTTGCCAGGCGACCAGCTCTGCATGGTTTGGTTGTGTATGAAATATCCACAAATATTTTAGTATCGATCTGGTATGTTCCTAAATAGTTGTCTTACAACTCTGTGTTGCATGATTTATGTGTTAGGTGTATAGGCTAAACAATAAAATAAATAAATAAATGCATAAATAAATAAAAGTATTCAAAATAAGGCTTTGCACAGGTTTCTTGTACTAGAAAATGTATTCATCATGTTTATTAGGCCTCATGTTTAAGCATGGCTTAAGTGTTTTTACAAGGAGAACTATGTTGATTACCGATTAATACCCAATGTGTTTCATTTTCACCGATTCCTTACAGTCGTGGAAAATAGTAAAATTAATAAACTAAGCAACTAGCTCTAGCTAAGCCACTTTTTTCAACATAGCATTCTGGTGTTAACAGGTGGACCCAAAAAACCTCTTCAAGTTTTGAACTTTTTCAGCGGAGAAGTGATTGTTTTTTGGACGGCCATCGGACTTACAGAGAGACTGATCGGAAGCCAGTCTGTGCAGGTGGTGGCACACCTGGGCTGCGGTGGACAGACAGCTGAGGGGCAGCAGAGACAGGATGAACAGCCACACCTCATCAGGTAGACTCAGCCAACAGTTAAACACACTGACACCTGCTGGCTGGGAAGTGTAATGAGAAAAAGCACACACCAATGATGCACAGTACACACGCCAGTATGTGCTGCTAGTACACTGGCGCTGTAAAAAGGGTTCAAATCCTTTATTTAAGTATAAGCAATATTTTACTTTATTATTTTAATTCAATATTTTACTTACATCTTTGCTTTACATATTGACTAGTAAGTGTCAGCTTTCTCGTAAATAAGTATAGTAGTCACTAGTCATTGAGAGGAATGGTACTTTTTAGAGTGTTAAATTATTGATGCACTAGCCTGAGAGAAAAATTTTAATGTTTTATCTCTAACTTCTCCATATACAATTGGCTAGTTTCAATAAAAAGATATTGAATGACCATTAGCATATATTTAGCTTATGTTTTGCATTCAAAACCTTATTCTGCAAATTAACAGAAACAAAAACAATCAGATAGTGCAGCAAAAAGTAGGTTTTCCCTCTGAGATGTAGTGAAGCAAAAGCATAAAGTCTCATAAAATACTCAAGGGCCACTGCCTCAAAATTTTACAGTTTGAGAGCAAATACAGCCAGTTACGTTCCACCTTTGTAGTACAGACAACAAACACACATCATGAGTATTCACCTACAAAGCAGAAGACATTTGAGGGCAAGACGTGATTCATCAGCAACTTATTTCTCGTGGGACTGATGCTATGGGAATGTCACCCAGATAAACAGGCTGTGTTATGCAATCACTACCAGCAGCAAAGACCTAAAACTGTGAGGGAAAAAAAAAAAGCCTCAAAGCCCTGAAGTCCTGCATGATGTGTCTGACTTCTGACTGTGAAGGTCACACAGAGCTTCATTATGGTTCCACTTTTTGAGAGACATGAAGTAACTAACTCTGCAGCGAGCCTGGAGGGCACCATGTGTAAGAAACATGAGACTCCGAAAAGACTGTTTTGTAAGAGTGACCCAAATTTGGATGTCAGCTCCATGAGAGACAGACCATGATGTAATATAACGTAATGTAACATAATGTAACATAATGTAACGTAACGTATCGTAACTTTAAACCTTTAGACAGAAACATCTGAAGGAGGTGAGAGACGGTAAAAGGCCATAGTGCTGAAACATCAGGAGAGCTCAGCAGTGACGATGCTCAGACAGAAACAGACGAGAGCATCCACTGGCTTGTCACTTTCCTGTCTTTGATTTAGAGCAGAAAGACTCAAGGAGAAGCAGGAAGTATCAAAGAAAGAGGAGAGACTTAATATCAGCTTTACAGAAAAAGCCCCCAAAAGTTTCTCACGGTGGCCACGCATTTTTCACATTTTATGAGCTTTTTGCTTAGGGTGGTTTTAATCCTAAGGTAGTGAAGGCATTTTTCTACATGTGACAGACAACATTGGCTATTAATTATGATAACAAAACAAATATTTTAAAAATGGACATGAATAGCAAGATAAACTATATACTGTATAATGATGCATAATGCCAACATTTATTCAGTCCAGATCAATAATAATAAAGTAGTGAAGTAAAAAAGATAATTTCTTACTTTGTATTTGTTACCAGTGTTACTGCTCACACTCACATGCCCTTCTGTGTCTGCAAAGGCAAACAAAAACAGTCATATTCAGTATTCCTCTACAAGATAGAAGGCACAGCTTTTAGCTTCAGAATACTGAGGAGAAGAGCATTTTTCCAAGCAAGCATGGCAAGAAATTACAGTAAAGCAGTTACAGTAGCAGCCGTTATACTAAGTATATACCTATACAACAGCAGTACAGTTGTTTGTTCATCTATTAAAATATAACACACACACACACACACACACACACACACACAAACAAGTGTGTGTGCTCTTGTGCACTTCAGATAAAACACACATCCCTCCAGTCTTATGACTTGCTGGTGAATAGTGTGAAATTAATTTCAAACAAATAATCTGAGATTCCCCAAAAGGAACAAAATGATATTTGTTGCTGTCTGATGTCATAAGCAAACCTCTAAAACTGAGTCACTGAGTCATGTGGCTTGCTGATGATTCTATATATTTTTTCTAATCTTATCTATGGGCTGATTTCATTCTCTAAAACAGACACACATTAAAGTCCAGAACTCACCCAGGGAGAGATCTGATGTCAGTCCAGGATGTGAGAATTCATCATGAAGTGTGTGTGTATTTCCAGAATATAGGGGTGTGCGTATACATTTATCAGGCGATGAGACTGTCATTCTGTCCTCTGGTGTGTGTCTCTTGTCCCACTGATGTGTGTTTAATGTTGATGTGTGTTTGATTACTCCTGCTGACCATCTCCTGTTTGGGAGGGAAGACGCAGGACATTCACCTTAACAACTAGGAAAACAGTTCCAACCAAAAATAAACGTAGCATTCATTCAATTTTCAAAAGAGATACCATACATAGTAATTTGAGGGAGAAAACAAATCCAGTCTCAAAGATCATCAGTCAGAATTTCAATAGTACAGATGATTCTAAAAGCATTATTGTTTTAAGGGCCAGTTACTTACTACTATAAAACCCTACAGGATGTAATTTTACCAAAAGGTGTCCTTTTTTCAAATTTAGGATATCTGTACGGTATGTATTTTTTTCCCCCTGATTCTCAGCATCACAGACATTCTGCTTTGCTTCCAGTTTGAGAAAGTGGGGCATGACTGAGAAATGGTTAATAGTTTGCTTATGGACAAGTAATTTCAGAGTTTCTCATTATAAATAATCAATTAAATGAAACATAAAACATAAAATCCAGTAGATGATGATGAGAGCATTTGGCATCTGTTACCGTGGCAACACTTTTCCTTGGTTCAGGGATGACGAAGACAGACTTGACTTTTCCCAGCGCCGCCAGGAAGGACCTTGATCTCCAGATTGTTTCCTTTGACCTTTGACACGATCCTGATATCCCTTCAAACCTGCAGGACTTCTGCTCTTCTTTGGCATCAAAACTGACCACAGACATATGCAAAGGCAAATATTCACACACACACACGCACACACACACACACACACACACACACACACACACACACACACACACACACACACACACAAATCATCATTGCATTCATTCCCATGACCTCTGTGATCAGAGAAGATAGAGAACTACACTAAGACTATCCTTATAAAGGGTTTATGAGCGGTGTATAATTGGGTTATTAATTAAGTTGTAAACACTTTATAAATCACTAATACACAGCTATACACAAATTATGAAACAGTTTTCAGACATCTATGCAGGCTCACTATTTGGCAAGATCAAGTTACTGCTGCACTGCGTCTGCTCTGTTAAGTCTCAGATCTTGCTAGTTGCTTAGCTTACTTTATCTTGTCTTTTTATTAGGGAGACATCCTTGGTATCTGCATCAGTGTATAAAAAACGTTATAACCTGTTAAATATCTTTGTCCTTTCTCCTTGACAGTTATGGGTGTATGCAAATTGATCTGGGTAGCAGGACATATTTAAGACATAATTCTAATGATGTACTGTATGTCCGCCCTCTGTAGTTTTTACAGTAATACCTTGGTTAGCGGCAAGTGCAGAACTCTCCTCCACTGGGGAAATAATGCCATCATCAGGTGAGGTCCTCAAGTGGCATGCAGGTGAGTTCTTAACAGGTGATGTTATATTACCTGCATCTCTGTTTGTAGAGTCATGCTTATTGCTGTGAAGGCCCAAACGAGCAGTGCTGATAACATTATGTGTGGCCCTTCTCTGTGTAACAGGTCTGCTCACAGCACCACTGGGTGCATGTAGGTCCCTCACAGTTGTTTTCAAATTGTCACAAGATCTGGTCTTGCCATATTTATCAAGTGTAGCCCCAGTTTTGCTGTATGCCGACATGTCCTGTTTTTTATTAACAACAACTAAAGACCTCTTCTTGTGAGATTTTTTTGTGAAGTCTGCGGTTGTAACCATCTGGCTCCCACTTTTACTGAGGTGTTTTTTGATCTTAGGACCAGAGGGGAAAGAATTCACTTCAAAGCAAGAGACGGGTTTATCAGCAGGTGCATATGTTTCCTCTGGTGTCTTCCTCTCTTTTACATGTGACTGTATGATGCCTCCAGGTTTAACATGTTTGCTCTGTCCCACCCTGAGGCGATCCAAGTGGCTCACACACAGCAGGTACTGCTCATACACGGAAAGGTTCGGGGGTATTTTCAAATGAGAGCCCGAGCTGAGGTTGGGAATCTTTGTGATCTGGTTGTGAGTGTCCTCAGGCTCACTGCTGCTGATCTTTTTCTTTGAATTCACCGCAGAACTTGAGTTGCACTCTTTTCCCTCGATCCTATCAATCTCTTCCGTCTCCTTCTCAATTTCCTTGGTCTTATCTTCTCTCTTTTTCCTCACACTCATTTCCTCTACAACCCCCAGCACTTTCTGATGTCCTATCTGCCATAGTGTGTCTGTATTTGCCCATGGTCCCCCACTTTCTGCCTGAGCCCCAACTGTTTTATTAGGTATATCTGTGGGTTTATTCCTTTTAGATAGGGATCCAAAGCCTGGCGTCCATGATGTAATGCCACTTAACTGGCAACTGGCTAACATTGCGTTGCTATTGCAGCTGGAGTTACTCCAAGATGACATGGACTCTTTAATCATGCATGATCCACCATTTGATGCAAGCCTCCAGTTTGTATCTCCATCAGTGGTGGTTGTACACTCTCTTTGATTAGCATCGTATGGATCCCATGTTATGCAGTGGTTGTGTAGGCTGGGAGTTTGTTTAGAGGTGGCGTCCTTTTGCTCCATATCCCCAGGACTTTGTCTGTCTTTAGGCCTTGGTACCTCATCTGTCCTTGGGGTAAAGGTGAAGGGAATGTGAGGTTTGTATTCAGGGAGGTGTTTCTGTAGTTCCATACTGTTATAATTTGGTGGTTCAAGGCAGCAAACATTATCCATACTCCCTACTTTTCCAAATACCTCACCAGTGTCTGAGGTGGAAGAGAGGGGAAGGTGGGATTTAGCTGCAGGTGAATGTTTATGCAACATATTCTGTGTTTCTCTCTGCTCCCCGTCAGCCAGTATCAGCCCACTGCAACTGAGGAAACGCTTAGCCCAGTGCAATGCAAGCTTGAGCTTCTGTTGCTCAGTGAGTTGAGGATTGTTGAAGACATGAAAGTTCAGATCATGGCTGTTGTCCTGCCTACAATTCCCAGAGTCCTCCAGGCACTTGGAGGCATCACTTCCTGCTTCTCTAATTGGATGCATCTCTGTAGTTTGACGTGCTGGTTCAAAAGTTGTGTGTTGCTTTTCAGGTTCATCCATTCCTCATATGTCTACGCTACCTGGTCTGTTCATGTCCATGAAACACCTCACAGAGAGTTTATTGAACTTAAAAGACATAAACAAAGTCATCAGTCACACACACACAGATGTACCACTGCATGCACTGCCCTCACAACAGTATCTTTTAATTTGTATGTTTTATTTCTCCTCACAACTCCACTGAGCCTGCATTGATCCTCCTGTTGCCCTGAAAGGACTCTGTGAAGTTTTGCATCAGAACGAACATGTCCTCTTTTCTTTTCCAGATAGTCTCCTTATGATAAGGAGCTAATGTTGTCTAATTTGGACCAACAGCATCCTGTTAAAAAAGCAACAACAAACTTTTGAAATATGAGTCCTACACAATGTACATTCATTGCACCACACATAGCGAACACATGCTGTAGTTCCTTATAATACTGTCCATCTGTCTCTATGAAACACAGAACTACAACAGTCAGGGATGGATTTTGCTTTTTTAAGCCTTACACACAACTGTCTACAGAGTTATCAAGCTTTAAAGAATCATTGGTCACTCTTACCCTTAAATAAGAATTTCCTCTCCTCGATTTGCTTGAGTGAAATCTTAATCATGCAGCAGATTCAGTATGTTAATCACTGCTGAAGAGTTCCTTTCCACCAAAAAGCTCACACAAACATCACCATAGAGATGGCAATACAAACTGCAATTATACTTTTACACCAAGAGAGGGAGACAAAATATTAAGAAAGCTTCAGCTGTTTACCTTGCGACCTCAGAGGTGAAGGAATACTTAAGTCCAAAATCAAAAAGTCTCCTCACAGCTACAAATTGTAGCTTTAACTTGAACCAAAAAGTCACATAAAAGGCATCAGTGCCCTGTCATGTATGTGTTGTAAGAAGTAAACCACACACAAGACGTCACGTTTCAATATATATTCATTAGGGGGCTTTATTGTGGCAGTATTAACATATAAAACAATCCATGTTGTTTTCTTTTAGAACATACAAACATTCAAAATTTTCACTTCACAAAGTTCATAAGGCTTGGTTGTCCCAGAAGGGGGGTCACACCACTGGAAAACTTATTTGTTTTCACTTTTTTTTTTCTTTTTTTCTGATACTTCTCCCAGAGTTGCTTATTAAAAGAGACTGAATGACAACAAAACAATTAGTTTGACTAACCAGTAAAACAACAAAGTGACCGTGCAACAGAATACGCTACTGTACATGCCCATACAACACTGAAATAATCTACTAAACAGCTTATTTTCCTTTTATACCGTGTGATGTCCAATAGATTTGCATATAGTAGACCTGAGCTCAAATATTTAAAATCTTAAATAAATTAATTAAAAAGCTATGTTTGCGTGTTGATTTTTAAACCATTCTGGATTCCAGATGTCTGTTATGAAATTGTTTTGTTTTCACAGGCAAAATAATTAAATTTAAGGTTATTAAATACTTGACTCATGTCAGGAGCTTCTGAATTTGCATCGGTTAACACTTCAGTCAGTGACATCAACCGTTGTATGACCTTACGGTGGTTTTACTCACAGTTTCTATGTCAGCACAGACAACAAGAATTGCATTTTAGTCTCGGAAAAGGTACTTGTATTCTCGGTCCACCAATTTGCTGTTTGTAAAATGCAAGAACTCAAGTTTAGTAGCTCAAATAAAAGAGCCGAATCTCAAAGGGGGTGCTTTTCCCTTTTCAGCTTATTCAAATAAAGGCTGCTAAATTGATCAACAAGCTACAACGTAATATAATGCTACACTGTCACTGGGCCATAAATCTGTCATTTGAACAGAACTGAACGGCCTTTTGTTGTCATGTTTGCAATGATCAGAGTCAAGGTCTAGTCTCATTCACTCTTTTCTGTCAGTTTCAAGACATCTAATTGAAAAACTGAACCTCCTTTGTCTTAAAATGTCTGTTATCCAAATCATACTGGAGTGATTGACAACTAATACTTTATCATTAGGAAATCAGTTGAGCGGTTTGCATTGAGAGTGAATGGACCCGAATTGTGTGTATGTTATGAATAACATGTTTGCATGCTCAGTTAGCAATGAGGTCAGGTGTTAACATTAACATTTAGCTGGCTTTGTTTCATGAGTCACACACATAGCAAAAGCACAATTTATGAAGCTAACTAGTCATCTGCTTTAGAGCTACTCGTTAAAATATACTCTTCTCTGCATCTATCAAGAAATATTCCCTTTTGTGTTGAGACAGAGGGAAAAAAATCCCTTTTGTTTTGTGTTCACCTGTACTTTACTGGATTAGCAGTGGGTCAGCCACCTGTAGCCTTTTCTCTCTTGCAAAAAAAAAGCTGATCACAATCAAAGCTAAGCCCAAAGCACACATAATGATGGTTCTAGGCGCTTTGGTCTTGAAACTGCTCTTATCATTGCTCGCAGAATAGCCCTCGATGCACTTGTTTAGCTCTTTTTGTTCCTCTCCTCGATAAAAACATGGAGAACATGCATTCATCTAAGATGGTTAAGATAGCCAAGCCTATAGATCGCTTTACACAGATAAAAGACACAGAGGGAACAAAGAAAGGAAATCTATACCCAGATTGGATTTTTTTTGCCACTACAATAAACACAGTATTTACAGACAAGGGCATGCGGTCTGCATTGAAGAGGTCAGCTAAAGTAGCCAAGTGAGAGATTCCCCATGTTAGAGGAAGATGAAGCACAGAAAGAAAGGACCGAAGCCAAGGACGCACTACGTCTATACAGCAGTGTACATTAAGCCTATACAGTACCAGAGCCTGTTTTATTTAAAGTCTCAAGTAGGCTAAATTCAAATAAACAGCTCTAGCATTATGGTGCATATGCATACCAGAAAAGCCTAGCCCATGAACACAGGGTAATAGTTGGTTTCAGGTCATACTCCCCACTATTAATTTAGTATGTTTTGGGGTGATAGTGATCATTAGCAGTGCATACAGGTCACCTTCACCCGCAAGTGAAACTGCATTCACTTGTTCTGTCCATGATGTTAATGCCTCTAGTAGCATACGTTGTCATCTTTATAGTGGTTTGGCCCTTCACTTGGTTTCAGCATCAGAACTCAGTGCATGTACTATATAGTAGGAAAATAAATACTTTAATTTGTCCCAAATAAGCATGGTGTGTGTTGTTACTGCATATTTTCTATGCATAAAGCTAGTTAATGCATAAAGTCTATAGATTTACATGACAACACATCTGAGAATAATATGGTATGTATAAATATGATGCAAACACTGGAGTGAAAATATTGAATAAGATATTGAGGGGATTTAGATTAGTGAATGTTAACTACTGAGGGTGATTTCTGAGTACGAACGTTAATGTAGCACTGGAACGCATCTACATGTAAGCCTAAATACTGTATGAGACCAAAGCCACTGATAGAGAAAGATTGGTCACATACTGTGGACTCCATGTTTTTACCCCCTTATTTGCTTATTTATGACTATTTGCAAATAAAATACCAATGATCAGCTGGCATAAGATCACTATTAGCACTGCCGCTGAACAGCAGTATGGGGCGAACATGGTTGCCACAATATGGTGACGGCCAAACTCTGACTGGCTCTCAACAGGAAGGGTGACATGGACATAATGAATAGTGTGAAATGAATGGACACTATGCCCGTTTTTGCTGAGACATTACAACACAGAGAGTCTACAGCTATATTCATGTTTGGCTACAGACATGGGTTACAGTATGATACATACAATGCTTGGATATTTTCTCTATTAACAAGACATTTTATCAACTGTAATGGATATAAACTATATGTGTACATAGTGGTGAGATGCAATATGTTTTTGTAGATACACATTTTTGTTAGTTTGGACACACAGAGACATTATTTAACTGCTAATGCCCTTTCCTGAGAAGTTGATCCAAACTGACCTACATAGAACTTTAAAAAAAAAAAAAAAAAGAAAGAAAGCAAACATTCCCAGCTTTCATTTGATCTGCAGTCGGTTCTCATCGCTTTACTTATTTGTTATTCTCTGCATTCAGAAGCACTATACTGTAGCTAACAGGCACTGTATACAGTTGAGCAGTCACCTGATGATGGCTAGAGTTCCCAAAAATGTCAATTAGCACGCAGAGAAGGGGTTGAGATGCTGTTGCCCATATTAATACCACTAGCTGCATTCCCTTTTTTTTTCTGTACCGTCTGCCATAAAATACACTTAACGTAAATTTGTGATTATGAAATAAATTTTTGACTTCTCCCTTCCTCTTTGGTTGTTGCCTTGATATTGTTTGTTTTTCACTCAGCTGCATCAGTCCCACTTAGTCCTGTTGTTAAAATGCTTTTGGGAAGGACAGCCATACCAGCACTGCATGTTAATGAACACAGCCTTATGTACACACCCTTTTTAGTCTGATAAGTGTAATGTAAGCCCCTTCTACACAAACCTTAACTTAGTAATTGCATTTTTTTTTCAAACTTCACTTCTAAATAATCTCCCCTTTCAAACGCCCTCTCTCTTCCTCTTATTGGTCACTGACATAGAAAACCAGAAAATACTGTAATGTACTCTTAAAGATGCATACAGCTACAGTCATTTAGATGGATAAAGATGTAATGCACAACATGATATTATCACTCAAACTGTCTAATCCAGTTCAGTGGCTAAAATGCTGCCACATTTTCCTCCACTGTGCTGTGCATCTTCAATGACTGCAGCTGCTCTCCACGATATTAGTTCAGTCCGAACAACATCCACTACAAGGTTTCTTTTTCTGGTCGGGACCCATATGGCTGATTCTTGCTCTGTGACCCAAGTTCATTGAACACATCGCTTTTCTTTTCGTGTGTCAGCTGAGCAGCTAGAGTATTGGCAACTTTTCCTCATGGCATTTTGGAGTATACCATCCTATCACTTATATTACCTTTAAAATATATTGGACGGTCCAGTCACAATACACTGAACTCCCCAAATACCAGTGCACCCACTAGCAACTGACATGTGACCCACTTTGGGCCCCAGACTATAGTTTAAGAAACCCAGATCAACCACAATATTCAATACAGTACCAGCCTCTCACAGGCCTACATATAACGTCTCCAATAACACTTTATAAAAAACATAATTAATAAATGGAAAATTGATAGTTAATTAATTATTAACACTTAAGTTAATAGTTATTTTACAGTTAAGAAACAATGAAATGATAATTTAATAAACTTTACTTATCACATGGTAATCTTCTGATTAACAGTTTATTGTTGCACACACATTATAACATTTTATACATTACATTAAGTATTACCGACCACATATATATTAAGTTATTACCCATTACAAAGTGTTACAAATATCTGGTCCATCTGTCAATGTAATGTTTGTAGATGTTTCACAAATGATCTGTTAAAGGTTTACAAATCATTTGTTTATCATTAACAAACATTTAATATAGTGTGTAAAATATAATGTGTGCAACAATGAATTGTTAATAAATAGTTTACTATATACTCAGTAAATTCTACTAATTATAATGTCATTGTTCATTAACTGTAAAACAGCTATTAACTAAAGATTAATTAACTATCAATTGACCATTTATTAATAATAATTATTACAAAGTTTTACCAATTCTTCTGCCCCTCGTGTTTCTTTCTAAGTTTTATGTTAAAACTCTTCAAACCTTAATACACTTATCAAAAGACACACTATTAGCCCTAATAGGCAAGCTAACATTTAGCTCAGAAGACATTTGGAAGTTCAACAAAACAAACAGGTTTTATCGTCACAAATAGATTAAACTTTTCTCATGCTGTCCCCTTGATTCCAAAATGACATCAGATAATCTGAAACAGCTGAAATCTGTGGTCTGTGTAAAAGATTTGTGCTATAACTTCTGTAGGAAAAACCCAGGGTGCTACCAAGCCAACTCATGCTGACGGTAGTCTCAAAAAATAGCTTAAATTTCTCAACACCCATTTCCCGATAAACTTCAATAAATTTTGTTTTTTGTTTTTTGTAATCTTTTGTAAACTCTTAATTTTAAAATAAGCTCAAAGTAGACCCTCTGACTGAAAAATTCCTGAAATATCTGGATCACATAAAAATGTACAAAACTTTAAAAACAACTTTTTAAGATTGGTAGTAATTATCAATATTCCTCTTTTGTTTGGTAAATATACATAATATACCTATACAGGCTGTGGCTGTTGTTGCGTCCAGTGACCAAAGGGTTGCTGCCTAATCGATCACCTCTCTCTGATCCCACCTACTCCTTCATGACTGACAGTCTCAACGCCCAATCAGGCGCTCTGCTCTGAAAACGAGAACCAATCAGGATGATTTGGGGTATTTGCAGATTCATTGCATCAACTTGTCAGCATCAGGAGTGAACAGACTTCTACTAAAATGAAAGAAACACCCCTTTTTCCCTCTTTTCCATGACTTGTTTTCTCTTTATGAATCTTGCACTCATTTGTCTTTCCCTTATTCTCTCCCTTCCACAAGATTTTCCTCCTACATTTCTTTCTTGTCCTCCTTTCCATCAGTCATCTCTGCAAAACGTGTCTATCTTAACAAGTGACTGGATCTTACACTTAGACTTAACATCTTATATCTCTCTAATCTGCTTTATTCAAACAAGAGTTTCAGTAGGCTATAATTGAATCATAAACAACTGTCCAATCACCTCCCTGACTCCATAATAATATCATCAGCTCATGAAATAAGTTCACCTGCCCTGACACTGGTGAGGTGACCCTATCCCATGGACAGTTTGCTTCTTTTATTTCAAGAAATGCCAGTTGTTAAGACTGAGTATAAGGTCAAGTTGCATGTTAAGACAGACATTTGGACATTTTTTTTTCTCAGTGACCTCTCCATCTCATCCCATCTCTCTCTCTCTCTTTCTCTGTACCCCTCCATCTTCTTCCTCCTCCTCCCTCTTCCTCAGTCCGACCAGAAATTCTCCATGGCCATGCTGATCTTACAGAGGATCCAGCGCCGCAGAGGGCAGTAGTACTCGTAGTGGAACTGCTCAAACTCCGGCGTCTGTCGGATCTCATGGAGGAACGACACGTCGATGTCTGACTCCAGCAGAAGCAGCAGCGTCGGCACAGCAACAAGCAGTACGCCCATCACCACAGCAACGAAGCGGGCCACGCTCAGCACACAGGCGTTGACCCTCTC